>NC_046624.1:2122500-2340969 GCF_900324465.2 Anabas testudineus
GTTAAAAAATCACTTGAGAAATTATTTAGAAAAGTCCTATTGCAGTTTGCCTATAGAACCAATTAGAGGTTGCAGGATGCCACCATGCAACTCATTATCTTCATCTATAAACACCTGGAGGGGAGTGGTAGCCGTTGTTATTTGTAGATTTCCCATCAGCATTTACCACCATCCAGCCCCACCTGATGGTGAAGAAACTCTCTCACTTAGACTTTTTAACCTGCAGGACTCAGAGAGTGAGAGTAAATGGACACTTCTCAGACCAGACTCCAGTATTGACTGGTTCACCACAGGGCTGTGTTCTCTCTCCTCTCTCCTACACAAATGACTGTATTAGCAGTTTTGAAAATCATCATATTGACAGCTTGACGACACAATGATAGTCAGCCTGCTGAACTAATGGTCCAGTGGTGGATGAATTTGTAAAATGTTGCTCTGAATCCTTCCTTGAGTTGAATATAACTAAAACTAAGGACATGTATTGATTTTAGGTGTAATGCACCAGGTTCTGTCAACACTGTAAGAAATGGCCAAGCTGTGGAAACAGTTGAGTCCTTTCAATACCTGGGCACCACAGTTGACAATAAAGTGTCATTTAAACAAAATCCAAACATGCTGTGCAAGAAAAGTCTTTTTGGTCTATGTAGGACAGCCACGTTTCAGGTTAACAGAACTTTGATGACTTTGTTTTAAAGAGCATTCATTGAAATTGTCCTTACATTTTCTTGTATCTGTTGGTTTGACTCGCCCAGTGTTAAACTGAAAAGTTCATTAAATGCCTAAAATCATTGAATTTCCATCTAGCAGCCTGTCTGACCTCCATAGAAAGCAGCTGCTGTACAAAGTACAGTCGAACCTGTCTGAACACTCCCACCCTGTACACTCTGGGTTCCATGTACTGCATTCTGGTTCTCTCTTTAGGCAGACACGAGTCAGAACACACAGATCCAATCACTTTTTCACTCTGTCAGCTATCAGTACGGTGAACTCACATGTGTTGATGACATTTGGATAATTTATTTTGGAGGACTCTAGCAAAAGGCACAAGTAGAGAAGAACTAGTGAGGATAGGGTTGTAAGCCTAATCTTGGAACTAGCATGGCTAGGACATTAATAATGAGTCTAAATTATATAACTATAAAATAGTTATTATTATAACTATTTTTTTTAAATTATTATTAGTATCCTAAAACATTTGCCTAATGTCAGCGGGAGTCCTTTCAGCACCCTGCACCTAGAAGAAGTGGTTTATATAATAGATGGATACTCTGGGATATTTAAGAACTGGTTTAAGTAAATAAAAACCACCACTCTGTACTATCACCTACTGAGTTTAGGTACTGTAAACAAATTAGTCCCTGCAGAATGTCCTTTGCAGATCTGACAGATTTACCTATGCAGTGTATCATTCCAAGTGGTTCGGTGTTCACGGCTGCTTGTAAGGTTCCCGTTTAAAATACTCTTACCTGTCATTCCACAGCGCATCATGCCATGATGTGTTAGTATGAAACACTACAGTGATCAATCCACCAGGTGGTGTTCTCATCACTGATCCAGTAAACAGGTTCTGCAGTCACTGATGACATTGCTGAGCAGAGGATGTGTATTTATGTGAAAGGACAATACAGTATCTTATATCACATGTATTTTTCATTGTTTCTTTGTTCTCTCCTCTTTCCCCTCTTTCTGGTTTTTCCTCTTAACATCCTTCTCCTGTGGCTTTCTCTTCTTTCTGTCAACCTCTGCTGGGTTTCATCTGACCAGCTGCTGAGTTGACTGATTGACCAGTGAATAAGCTGTTTATTGGATGCAAGGGAAACAAATTGGAGTTTGACATGTCCTCTGAGTTGTCTAAAATGAGCCAGGATGAAGTATATAGCTATCTTCTTCTGCTCTTCTCCTTCTCAGCATGAGCTAAACCTAAAACAAGGTTTGGGCATCTGCAAGGGCAATGTCAGTCACTCTGATCCACCAAAGGAGAGCTGCAGATTGTGTGCATCTGTACACATGTGCAAAGATGGAAAACACATCTTATATACCACCTGCATAAGCTTTGCTCCCAGTCACAATGGGCGTTGCAGGAACATTGATTAACCAAGTAATAGGCTTTAGCTTCTTTTTCTCCCATAACCCATGGTTGCTCTGAATCCTTGAATGTTTGTATTTTGTCCATATCCCATGGTAGCATATTCTGTGAATGATCAGAGCTTCAGTCTAGTTGGAAAGAGAAGTTTTATTTGTTATTTACCTTTTTAATTGTTTAGGTTTATTTAGTTAAAAAAAAAAACACTTTATTTTTCTTTTGTTTTATGTTTTATTGTCCTCATTTTTGCTCTCATCACACATCTTGTTATTTCCTTCTCAGTCGTCTGTAAAGCTTTTTGAATGGCATTAACCTGGACAAAGGGTGCCATAAATATAAAGAAAGGGTGATATATTGATTTAGGCGTGCTTCCAAACAGAGTCTGAACATGAATTTACAGTAAACAATCCACTTTAAATACTACTACTGCAACCAAATCAGGGAAGGACAGATGATGCACAGTGGTCGTGTACAATCAGTACAACACTGGGCAACAAACACTGAGTTGAGGTAGATGCATTTCACAAAAACACGCATCTACCAAGATAACGCTAAAATGTAGTGAGAAACTACAGTACTCTGAGGGAGCTTGTCTCTGTGTGTAGTGCGCTTGCCTCAGCCCCACGCTCGCTCAGTGACCATGTTGAGCTGTTTAACAGTAATGATTTAGCATTCACGAGGCATGCTGCAGGATCACAGCACACTCATAAAAAGCTCAGCCTGAGTCCATCACCAAACAAACGGGAGCTGCGTGTTTTTTGTCTGATTTATTACTGGAGCCCTCCTTTCTTATTCTCCTTCTCTCCTCCTCTTAATCTTTCATTATTGTCTTTTCCCCCCTCCCTTCTCTCTCTCTCTCTCTCTCTCTCTTTCTCGCTCCCCTCTCCTCCTCTTGTGTTAGAGCGTGAGGGCACCACGCATCCACTACTGTGCGCGCGTGTCGCTGTCACCGTGATCCTGCGCGCCTGAGTGCAAACATGACGAATGTGTGCGCGTGTCAGGATGTCACATGATGTCCTTAATGACAATCTGTCTTTGATCTCACATTTCTCCCCTTAGCTTCTCCTGTTGATGAAGCATGATGCTTTCCTTTTGTTGCCTTTAATTGAGGCTTAACGTCTCCACTCACAGATCAATATGACTTTATGAATTATTTGCTCTGCTGCTGCTGTTTTTTTTTTTATCTTCCTTTCTCTCTCACTTTTTTTTTTTTTTTACCGGGGCTACACTTGCTCATTAGCATGCCATCTTTATTAGCCGGGGCCACGTGTGTGTCCATGAGTGTGTGTGTGTGTGTGTGTGTGTGTGTGTGCGAACATGGAGTGTGTACTTTAGGTGTTGTGTGTGTAATTAATCTGCTGGCTCTCAGCTCTGATTAAGCTCAGATTCTTCCACACAGCTGAACACTCTCCTTCTCTTGTAGTTTTGGCTTCTGCTCATCAACGTGCTGCGACATACATATTCTAATATGGTGATTTGTGTTTCTCTGTGGCAGGAAATGCAAAGCCTGATAAATAAATAAATAAATAAACCCAGAAGAATTTTCACCCGAATTTGACATTTAGTCAAACTGCAACTGTGAAGAAAAGAAACTTTTATTTTGAAAAATTAGAGAAATCTGTCTCAAGCCGAAGAGTGTTGTGGCTGAACCTGACCTGAATGATGTATGGGTTGAATGTCAGTCTTGCAAACCCTACCCGAACCCAAATATGATTTTTAAATTTCTCTCTAAACCCAAATCCAAACCCTGGTTGTCCCTTAAACCTACAGGTCAAGACATCTCCTGTACCCTTCCCCATCCTGAACATGATTGTTATATATTTCTGTCTGAACCTAACCTGGACCCTCAGGTCAGGACGAACCGTCGGGTTCAGTTTAGAGGTCCACCCTCTAGGTCCCACATGCATACTCAATAAAAAACAACAGAAATATAATTCCCCTATTTCATGGGTGTTGCCCTTTAGGTGATATGAGAAGTCAATAAGTACTATTGCACAAATCTAATAAAAACCTGCTTTAGGTGAGTGTGTAAGTGTGTCAGTGTGTGTGTCCAAGTGCATGCATGCACGCACACACAAACACACACACACAAACACACACACACACACATACACATACGTACACACACACACACTCCTCGTTTCCCTTGGTGTAATCTGTAATCATTGTAGCTGTAATAATCTCGCAAACAGAGGAAAAGGTCAAGTCTGGGAGGTGAATATGGGAAGAATGAGGAGAGGAGAAAAAAGCGAAAGAAGAAACAAGAGGAGCGCGACTGAAAATGAGGAGAGGTAAACAAAGATGACGAGAAAGAAAAGAAAATGGAATCAGAGCAGGGAAGTCAGGGTGAGTTGCTGCCTTTAACCACTAGTCTCTGCTGTTGCATCATGGATGAATGATCGTCGCCACGATCGGACTGGACGCCGCACACTTCCCTCCCTGTCTTGCTTGTATTTTCCGCTCTGTCTTGAAAGCCTAGGGACTCACAGGCAGTGTTGAATTCCTGAAACTACAAATACAGGGCTGTTACAGCCTGTGTTGACAGCTGTATTGTTCCATTGCAGGAGGAAAGGGCAGATTGTTTACAACAATTGAGCTCCACTAAGCACATTGCCTATAGAGAACAAAGGTGACACTCTACATAAAGCATTATGTGGAGCATTATACATTATAGAGTATTACATAATGTTTACAGTGCACTCATTATGTTCTTGTTGTGGGTCTAGCAAGCAGGAATGGAGTGGAGGATAAAAGCACCTTTACTGACTGTACTCACCCTTTTTGACTTGCTGTAAAAGATTTATTCTACTGCGTGGTGTGGTATTTTTTACTAACTAAACATTCTGATCTAGTTTTACATGCAAAATTATACACAATAAATAATGCAGCGATGGTCATGTCCCCAGTTAAACCTGGCTTTTACCACTGTTAACAACACTTTTCTGAAAATCCATTCTATTCATAGATTAAGAGGGTAAAGGCTTTAATTTCCACAAATGTGAATTTATTAGTGAATGTTTTATGACACATAACATGCCATGATGTTTTCTGGGAAGCACCCAGAACGTGAATAGATATTAAATATTAATAGTAAATACATTTAAATATCAATTACAAAGTAGTTGTATTATATGTATATTTAATATGTTAATTACTGTAGGTACCTGTTCACTATCCTTAACAGTTCAGTACTGTTATAATAGTACTTTTATTATTATTATTATTGTTATTATTGTAATTGTTATTATTATTATTATTATTATTATTATTATTATAAAACAAAAAAGGACTGAAAGCTCTGACAAATTTGGTAATCAACCAAGCATTTCAATTTCCATTTTTGATTGGATTTTGAACACACCCATAAACGCTTTTAAAGCTGCCTGTGAGTGCTTTTGATGTTTGTTATTTTGCTATTGTTGCTGCCAACAAAAAAAAAGCTAAATAAACAAATAAAACCCTTTAAAAAACAGCTCGATTAGATAGAATTCAGATCTATAGTTTAAATGGAGTGATGTTTATATGTTAATATGTTTATTATTACATATTGTGCTGACGTTTTCGTGTGTTATACTGTACATATTGCAAAAATATTACATATCTATTATATTAATGGACTGATTAACTGTTACAAATGTTATATAGGGGAAGGTTGTGACTACACTGCAGCGTGTTGTAAACTATTAATCAAGCGTTAGGTTAGGTTAGCACCAAGAAACCACAAAATACGGTTACAATATAGTCTGAACATTTGTCAAAACAAACAGATTTCTTACATTTAATAAGACATTTTGCAAACAAAGTATAAATATAACTTTCCATGTATAGTGTCATCTAAGTCATATGGTCCAGACTTCATGACCCCTACGTGTAAGTGTTCTAACATTCGGCAGCAGATGCTTAGTTTCCCTTGATGCCTTCACTGCAGCTTGTTCTGGGTCTTTCTGTGTTTAATTTGCTCAGTCCAATTGAGTTCAGGTGATTGACTTGTCTGTTGCACCTCTGTTAAAACACAAACAAACAAACAAACAAAAAACCTACAAATTTCCTTAAGAGCGTTCATGAATCGCTGTTCCATCATAAATACTGTAGGTTTTTCTTCAACATACAATTGATTTTTCTGCTTGCCATCTGTCAGACAGTGGTCTGTTGTACCAGGTCATTTACCATTTTCTAGCTTTCCTGTGCACATGTGCTTGTTGAAGAATATACTGTAACAAGGTTGATTTATATATTTATAATTTTTCACTTTCTAGCCCTCCATTACTGAAAATACAATACAGTGACAGTACTTTATTTATTGTAAGAATCTTTTACTGATGGCCATGTGGGGTCTTGTCAATGGACACTTTGACAAGTGGTCAGGACCACCAGATGGCCGCTCCACCAACTAATCCATAAGCTGGTAATTTACCTTTCTGTCTAACAGAATCACAAATATCGCAGTATTTCATCTAGCGATACTCCAACTAAACAACAGCAATCCCACTTTGTGAAGGATGAATACAAGTCACTGGAGGAGGACTGTTAGAGTGACACAGATGTTTTGGTGATTTCTGACGTAGTATTTCTTCCCCCGGACACTAGCGACAGTTGCTACGAGACTCACTTGTATTGCCATTGTGTCAACTTATTTCCCCAAAGAGCTGCATGTAAATGGCTCATCACAGATTAGCAGCAGGAATTAGCAGCAGGAATTAGCAGCAGGAATTAACTGTATGTGGGAGCCGACACGAGTCAGAGTGAATATTCACAATAACTTTAAAAAGTTCAGTTATTTTTTTATATATTTTATAAGCACGGGGTGATCTAGTTTGAAGAGCTGATTCACCATTAAATCCATTTTCGTTTGTGAAGTTGGAGTATGTCATGCAGATTGGCGTCCTCTTCCTGCCGAACTAACTGCATTTGGATGTCACAGGTCTGTGATCAAATCCATTTCGTCCTGCTTATTATGTAGAACTAACATCAGAAGAAGAAAAGGGGAAGTTTAGATCCACTGTGCCTGCATGTTTAGCAGTTTAAAGCTTTGCCTGAAGTGAATACGTTTAACTTTGACTGGAGCCAGCCATTACATGACACGCTGACGTTAAAATGTAGTCATGTCTACATAGAAATAAAATTGTGAAAAACAGAATGTTGCTTCTTAATGATGATTTTATCAAAAAATTACAGAAACACATAGAAGTTTACACAGTATTTTAGAGATAGACATAGAGCAACTCTATGTGAATGCAGACACAATTTGAAACTTCCCTGTGTTTGTACAATATGCACTATATGAAGAAATGTTGTTATTACTTGTTCCTCTATGTATTACAATGTGACAAATGGGAATTCACAGTATTATCCTGTATAAAGTAATGGGGGGAAAAATTTTAATGAAAAGAAAAATACAGTGGCAGAAGAAATTGCATTAATTTGTCATTTCATCTAATAGAGAATTCAAAGAGAATCACCAAATATAATGTACCTAAAATAATAACACAAAACTAATTCGGATCTTTCATGTTTCATTTTGCCAGTACCAAGTGTCAATGTGATCTTTGTGCAAACTTCAGGAATGCAGCGATGTTCTTTTTATTAAGCAGCAGCTTCCTTCCTGGTGTCCTGACATAGACACCCTGCATGTTCAATGTTTTACCTACTGTAGACTCATGAACACAGATGTTAGCCAGTTCCAATGATGCTACCTTCTTTAACTCACTGATGAGTGCTTGTTGTGCTCTCTGGGTCATCTTGACTGGCCGCCCACTCCTTGGTGGAGTAGCCACAGTCCCAGGGTGTCCCCATTTGTAGATTGTTTGTCTAACTGCAGACTGGTGGTGTCTTTGACATCACTTTGTAACCCTTTCCAGCTTTATGTAAATCAACTATTCTTGATCGTAGCTCCTCTGAAAGCTCCTTTTTGGTGAGGTTTGGCTCACATAAGAGTATTTTCCTTGTGTGGTGCAAACTCAGAATGTTTGAGTGGTTTTTGTCAGTTGAAGTAGCTCTAGTCCACAGCTACAAACTAAATTTCTTAACTTATGCTAACATCTGACTCCAATAAAGACATGAATGATCAGAAATATTTTGTGTTATTACTTTAGGCACATTATATTTGTTAATACTCTTGACTTAGCTGAAGATCAGATCACATTTTATGACAAATTAATGCAGAAAAACATGACATTTCAAAAGATTCACATACTTTTCTTGCCACTGTAAACAATACAACAATTTAACACTAGCCTTTAGTATGTCAACGTGCTTGCAAGAAGAGCCTTCACTAGACGGTAAGTATCCATTCATTCGTTATCCTAAGCACATTTTTTCTTCTCAGGGTCGTGGGAGTGCTTGAGCTTATCCCAGTTGTCACATAAGGAGAGACAACCATTCACACCTATGGGCAATTCAGAGTCACCCATTAACCCTAACCTAACATGCATTTCACTGGATGGTGGGAGGAAGCCAAAGTACCTGGAGAAAACACACAAACTTGGGGAGAACATGCAAACTCCACACAGAAATGCACCTGGCAGTGCATTTAAATCTGGGTCCTTCTTGCTGTGAGGCAACAGTGCTAACTACTACATCACCCTGCTGCCCAAATGTCCGTTCCTCATAAACACAGACTGTTCTTCCTGTTCATAAATCCTTTGTTACTGTCTGCCTAATCAAACGTAACAGACAGTGGGACACAATCCGACAGCAGAACCATATTTCAAAGTAAACTTCTGGGGCTCTGGAAGAAGGAAAAAGAAAGAGTCATGCAAGGCAAACGCACAGCGCTGATTCACCATGTGACCAAACACACCGAGCACAAGTTGAGACTAATGAAGTCTTTAATTTGGTTATAGTTTATTAATGTCAGCGACACTCCGCCATTAATCACATTATAAGTACCGTGAGTATGCGGGTGCTCGCGCCAATGTGTGTATAGCGTGTTTCAGCATATGCTTGTGTGCTTCTATGAACGCTCGTGTCCATGTGTATGTGTTTGTGTGAGCGAGACGAAGTGTGCAGGTCTCCACCAGCAATAATATTGCATACATTTTAAAGGACCGCCATTATCGCCGTGGGTTACCCTGCGGCCCCCCATTACAAACCCCACAAACCATTTTCATTCCAAACTTATTAATATGCAAACTTATTCAAATGAGATTGTAATTAAGCATCTACTGAGTGGGAACCCTTTTCATGATAATTTATGATAAACTCCTTGCCACCTTTGATTGAGATTGATTTTTGGCGCAGGCAAGCCGACCTGAATACAAAGCTACACCTGAGAGACCTGGAGGGAGAATAACACTTTTAAAACAGCAAACTTATTTCATGGCTGATTGTGCCACAATCATCTTGGAGGAGTAACAAAGATCTATTTGAATAATGCATTCCCACTGTGCGCAGCCTAAAAAGAAAAAAGAAAAACTTGGGCATATCTGTTCCTGGCATCGTAATGACAAAAAGTACTGTGTGTGGGAATGTGTGTCTGCTTGTGTGTGTGCTTTATAATAGAAGGTAAACCAAGCATAACTCTGTTTACCCAGAGATTCATTGAAGAATTGCCACCTTTTCTGACTGAAGCTGACAGTTTCTGAAAATAAGATCAGTTTTATGTTCCTATAGATGGTCTGTTGTCCCCTCATACCATGACATCATTATTTTCTTGCTTATAAAACTGCACATACAATAATAATGAGAAATCTGTCATCCGGAGGATTATGTGAGGGATACGTTCAGGCACAACTGCAATTTTGCGACTGCAAAATTTCAATCGTCCTAAGTGTTTGCCAACCCTTAACATGACAAATATTAGAAACCAGCACCCCCTGTGCGTCTGTCATATAATCTGGTTAGTTTTTTCCACATTACTGTTTTGCTAACTTAATTGCTTGCAATAACTTTTTATGATTAATGGCAAATATTTCCATGACCTAACATGATAATCCACTTTCTACCTAACTTTAAGTCCTCTTCAGAACTCTTTGTGACCCTCCTCAGGATCCTAGCCCACCGTTTGGGAAACAGTGGTTTGGATGCAGATGGTAATTGCCTTGGTAATTAACACTTTGTGAGGACTACTGAGGGATGAAGAGAGAGAAGGCATTGTTGTGTGAGGAACAACATCAAAGACAAAGGCAGTCTGCAGCAAATGATAGTTGTGTAATTGCCCTGCAGTACCTATGACCATACTCTCCGAGCTAGTTAAGAGCCCCAGGTGAGAGAACAGTGGGGCCGGATCTCTGCATCCCCTGTAGTCTGCACACACATGCACACACACACAGACACACCTGCATAAATTGGATAGAAACTTTGGGATCGACATCAGAGATTCTTTTGTATTTTCAAAAGTATATTGTTTATTGGGGTCAGAATGATTTAGGGGTGGGACTTGGGATGAAACAAAAGAAAAGCAAAGTGCTGTTTGTTTGTTTGTTCAACTACAAACTCTAGTTAGCATAGAGAATAAATCAATACCTCCTTTTCTCCCAGCAGTGTTCCTTTGTTGTTGTTTTTATTATTTTTTTTCCAAAGGCAGGTTTAAGTCCTACACTTGCTGTAAGGAGGTAAACTAAGTGGGTCCAAACGCCATCAGCTGTTCTCCCGTTTGTGATGAGTGTGTAATGCTGCTGTACAGTGTGTGTGTGTGTGTGTGTGACACGACATGGAATAATTTGCTAAATTATATATGAACACCATTTTTCAGATTGAGTATGTGTTCTAAAACTTCATGTTCCCTCAAATCATGTGAAACAAGTGATACTGATGTCCCCCTATGCCTTTTCATACTCATTCACACATTCCTTATTCACACACACTTGTTAAAGAAAAGAAAATGTTTGACTGAATGTGCTAACACTTTTGAGGAGCCGCAGTTATTCCTACACGTTCTTGACTTGATGAACTTTCATATCTTAAATACAGTTTGTGCCTTGAGCTGTGTACCTGCACACTTTGAGCTACCTGTATTCAAAGAGGATGCTTGCAAGTACTTATCTTTTTTCCTTTTCAGTTTAGAGTAGACAAGTAGCTGTTGCCTGACCCCAGGCACGCAAAAAAAGTTTTCTTTGCACATAGAATTTCCTCTTCAGCATCTCATTGAAGCATACATAACACAATGCATCTTGTAGGCTCAAATCCCGCACCTCACGTCGTCAGTCTCCTTGATGAAAGCTGTCCTTTGACTTAACCTGACCGTGAAATGGGTCACTGTGACACTATTTTGTTTTGCCAATTCAATTTCACCAATTTCGAGTGCCTGTGAAACAGCAGCAACTGCGGCATGAGGGGTAATTTGTCTTTGTTTTGCTAGAAACAAGGGACATACAATTTCTGTTAGAGCAGGGGTTTAACTAATTGTGACTAAAAACTGTCTGGGGACCTCTCCGCATAAATGGAAAAGAAAAAACATGTATCACGGCACAAAATAAATGAAAACATATATCTAGTTTTGAAAGTGGCTTTTTTGAGTTGTTAATATTGTAATGACTTTCTATTGTGCCTCTTACCTGCCTGTTTTCCTTAGAAAATACTCTGGGGTGGGTAGAATGGTCTGAACTGTCCCTGAATGCCTCACACACAGTTGTTTTCTGATGAGATGTCACCCTTCAAGGCACAAAACTTTAGATTGATCTCAGCTTGGCTGCAGGATTTGATCTTGCCTTTATGGGGTTTTAAGGTTCCTCCCTAGTTCTAAGCGCCATCTACTGACCTGTTTGAGTAATTGCCCTGACAGGGCACACAATCCGGTCTGGACACGGACCCATAGAAGGGGTCTATCCAGACGAAGATATACATCAAAATAATGTTATGTCAAGATTTTTTAGCCCGGTCCTCATGGCAGAGGTGTGTGGGTCCTTCTGGCAGCTGCATCTTTTTTTAATAAGGTGAAAGCTGACACACAAGGTTAAACATTAGAACTAAAGAGGTCAAAATTGATCTACTGTTTCCTGTTGTTGGGTGTTTAATGTTAGGTTTGAAGTAAATAAAAAAAAAAACAACAACTAATAAATGCCAACCTACACATCAGTTAGGATTTATAAACAACGCACAGAGTACACTGGCAGTTCTGGCAGCAGGCAGATGTGACAGGCTAAATTCAGATTTGCAAGGCAGTGGAGAATTTACCAATATCCAAATGTAGTCAGACTTCACTTAGTCACTTCCTCATGTATTAAGTATGTCAAGAAATTGAATTAACTCAATTATCTTAATAATACTGCCTTAGCTAAACACTGAGCAGTATTTAAGTTAAATGTCATTACAAAGATAAAACATACTCCTCAAAAAACAGGAAAATCTACCCACAATTTATTTCATACATTTACATTTCATCCAAACACTGTTAACTGACATAATGCCTGCTTAGCTTTCTTTTTCTTGGAAATGCATAAAAACACCATTGTTTTATTTTGATTTGTGTAAATATGTATTTGTTGTGGTGTGTGTGAGGTGTTTAAGCACTTCAGTGTGAACAAGGAGCTCTGCTGTTCTGGATCAAAGGCACTTTACTGTTTCTCAACTGAATGCTTTTAGTACTTTTTATCCAAAAGAATGGAACACTCTCATTTATTTCTGTTAGTTTACCTCATCTAGAATAGTGGAGATGTGACCTTACAATCCAGCAGATAATGCAGCTGCTTTTCACATTATATATATGTGAACCGTGGTGGTGGATCGGCATTTTTGCCATTCCTAGACCCACACTTTTACCATAGCTAAAATGCAGTTTCTGCTCTTGAGACCTGTGAGGAATGCATTTTATTATTACTGTTTTTAACTAACTCTCAGCTTGTTACCAGCTTGGTGAACTTGCAGAGGGAAAGAAAGGACATTTTACAGTATGCCCTCCATGTGCTCGATCTTTGAAAAACGTTAAAAGATCGTTAAAAGATGCATCTTGTTTTACTCGTTTATCTGCTTCCTTTTATTTTATGGCTTGCAGGCACTGCATGGCTGCTCATGGAAACGGGCAAGACATTTGCTCAAAGGCCTTTTAATTAAAGCAATGGGCCAAAACCAGGAATGGGAATGTTACAAGTCTTATTTATTGTTATATACTGTAATTATTTGATACACACTGCACCTAACACACATTAAAGAAAATTTGTCTTGAACTGATTAATTAAAACATTTTAACAACATTTTAACATTTTATTTTGACCCCTCTTTATGTCCTGTTTGTTCTGGTCCTTAATGGGGTCTGGCATAGTCTAGTAAACCATGAGCTGACCCAAACTTACCATAAGTCAGCATCAGGTTTTGCTCAAACCTCACAGATAACAGTAAAACAAAGCTTGTTTTTTTTTTTTTTTTGATGATTGTAGGTTTGGGTGTGATCTGGCAAATCAGTGTAAAATACGCATAGACAAGCCAAATATCTAATATCTCTAATCTTGTATACTGTAATATCACTGCTATAACTACAGCTACCCATAACAAATACAATAATAAAACACGAAACACAAATAATTAGTTTAGAAAATGTCAGTATGGCAGGTTCAGACCAAATAGCATTCAGAAATTCTGTATTATCCAAAGCTTCTGAACACTGCTTCATAGGCAATACACAAGTCAATTCACTGGAGGAGGCTGCTGAGTGGACACAAATGAACACTTATAGAATTACAATGCAATTCCAGACCTGGATCTTTGTTCATGCAGAGCAGCCTCCTCGATGCAGTGTTTGCATGAAACAAAGTAAATTACAGTTAACAACTACATGTATCCAATTTCCCTTTGCTGGGCAACATTAAGAAATATAAGGTCTAAATGATGTTTGGTTTGGGGTTTTACATTTCGCTTTAGCCCCAGGCCTGAAAGTCATTAAGGCCTAATCTGAATCCTGGTCAGTGCTTGCTCCCTAGAGCAGAAAATATGATTTTATTAGCATCAAATCATACACAACATTTAGTATGCACACACACATACACATTTCCATCACTTCAGAGGACCTTACATTAACTTCTTCTAGACGTACCCTAGTCCTGACTAGAGTGATATTTGCCTAACACAAACATGATCCTAAACCTAACCTTACAACCAAGACTTCACTTATTTACTTCATGGGAACTTTCGTATCACCTTGCTAACCCCTAACACTACCAATGCCTAACCCCAACCTATGCTAAATTTAACCCTAACCCATGTCTTAACAGTCAAACAGCCTCTTGAAGATGTGAGGACCAGCCACAGGGTCACAGTGATTGTATGGTCTGTCCGTAGAACTACATAAGAACATGTACACACACACTCACTGTGTCACGGACTCCAACCCATGTCCAATAATGGTGAAACAGCATTTCATTAGTGGCCATCAGAAATGTATCACTTTCGTCTGAACTGGCAATACATCTCATATTCATAAAGGTAACACAGATACGTGAAACAGCGGCACGGCTGAATAATGGGAGCTGAGAAACCAGGAACGAATGATTCGTACATTGAAACAGTTTGTCATTTTGTCTGGAAGTACTGTCGGATTGTAATACCTATTAATGTGCTGACAGGTATGACTTTTGTGGGTAATTAAACACATAAATATGCCAGGATTTTGAGTGATTTTTTTATTGGAGCTGAAATGTAAATGTATGTGCATGAGTAGGTGAGAAGGAGGAAATGGAAAAGAGGGCAAAGAGAGTAAAACCTCCCCCATAACTCTGGCACAATGTCCGTACTGAGTATCTCTTGCTGATGGACACAGCACATTAACTGGCTCATTATCAGCCTCCCACCATATGGACTCAGGCCAGGGTGGGTCAGAGCCACGGCCGCCCTGATCCAGGCCCCTCTAATTAGGACAATTATACCATCTCCATCATGAGGGCCAGTTACACAAAATGGTGTCGCGCCCTCGTCAAGATTGGTGTCACTAGAGAAGGGGAGAGGAAACTGCGCCGCCAAGCTCGCAGAACAATTACCCCGGGTGAGAGGTGGCAGAGTCAGAGGGTTTGTGGGGAGACAGAAGAGAGCAGGAGAGGTTGAGGGCAAGCGAAAAGAGAGGGAGGAAGTAGTAGAGAGACAGAGGGAGGCAAGGGTTAAAACCAGGGCCACAGCGAGAGTTTACGCTGTCAATGAAGTTAACATCGGTGACTTTTGGATCGATTGGGTGCGAGGCTGGAACAGCTGTCTCATACTGGACAAGGACAAGTACTTTATTCACAGCTATTAACCCTTGTTGTTCTTATTAAAGTTACAAATATTTCAGTCAAAAACTGCTTTCAGGGGTTTTCGGCAGAGAAAAAGGATAAAAACTTAAAGGAGCCAGGGAAACATTAACAGTCAGAGCTCAGTCACTAAAACAAACGACATCCTGTATGAAGCTGTGTGCTTTATATGTTGTACATGTTCTGCAATTCAGAGCCATGCCGCAAGGGCATGTGTGCATGTACATTTAAACTAATGATAATTTCAGGTCTATTCCCAGAGTGAAAGAAGATCTTTCTGTTGCTTGTATCAACACAGGGCAGTATAATCACTATGATTGTCCGGAGGGGGACAACCACCTAGCTTTATTGCTGTGTTTGGAGCTACAACCAAAGCATACTTTCAGGTCCTTCTTAAAGGGGATTTTGCATTCGCAGATTATGATGAACATTGTGGCTGCTCTTGCTTAAACTACCCTGGTGTATGCTCAGGCCAGTGGCCTGGTCCTTTCTTAAGTTGTAAGGACTGCCAAGCTCTCGCTGACCCATTAGAACATCATTACATCATTAGAACAGAAAAAGTGAGACATCCTGGTATATGTTCTAAGTTACAGGAAAAAACGTTAGACTGGCTGTCTGCAAAGTAAACACACCTACAAGACAAGTTTTAACATTTTTCTTCAGCAACAACAGTTTCTCTCCCATCAATTCTCCATTCATCTCCAGCTGTTGATTGCTACGGTCAGTGAGTTCTATAGTGGAGAGGCCTGACCCGAGTCACGCTGGCAACTCAAATCCTGGATATCATGGGACTGGGATGTCGTTCAGTAGAACTTATCCTAAAATGACAATTCTACCTCTACTGTGCATACAGAGGAAATAAATAACAACATGTGAAGACTTTTTCATATTCTTCTAGGTCCATCCTTAACACAAGGACACAAGATTACAATCCGTTTTATTTCACTTTGAGAAGGAAAGCGGTTCCTTTTCTGACTTGAGCTCTTCGGACTTGAAATTTTGAGTTAAATGTAAGAACTTAAGAAGCTTATTTAATTAAGATTTTAAAGAAACTAAACCAATTCATTTGTTTCATCTTTAATAAACGGTAAATGGTCTGCACTTATTTAGAGCTTTTCTACCTAACTGGTACTCAAAGCACTTCACACTGCATCTCATTTGCACACTCACACACCAATGGTAGAGCTGCTATACAGCTGATCTGACTCATCGGGAGCAACTTGGGGTTCAGTATCTTGCCCAAGGACACTTTGGCATGTGTCATGGCAGCCGGGAATCAAACCACCGATCCTATGATTGGCAGATAACTAGTGAGCTGTGGTACATGCTAACCATGTAGAAGATTAGGTTTTCTTTTACTTTTTACAGTAAAATGTATTTTACAGTGTTGTTGCAATTACTCCTATTTACATAAAATGTATTTATTCTCAGTGTGACTCCAGTGTAAATGATGGCCGACCTTTAAAAATGCTAAATTGAAATAGAATATTAGACAGGAATGGAGCGTTTTCTTTGGAGTAGCTCTGAGAACATACCACATCCCTTTTTCCATGTGATTATTGTGCTGAAACACACTTCAAAATTGAAAAGCTTTCCATCAATAGGGTACTCCAGTAATACAGTATTCCATAAATATGATGCTTTAGACGCGAGCAGCAGGGACGCAGATGTCTTTACTGTACGCATCAAGAGTCGCACAGCAAAATAAAACCTATTAATACTAAAGTGATGTAGAAAACATGATACAGTGTACGTTGATTTCAGTTGAGGTGAACAGATACAACAAAGGTTCCCACAGCTTAGCTTAAACTAATACTCTTAAATAGCATTTTTGAAACAATGTCAAAACTAGATTAGATACTAAGTTGCTTGGTATGTAATTGTGACTGTCAACATTATTGAATATTCAGAAATAAAAATATGTGTTTGCGTGTGTGTTGGGGCACGATGTTCTCTGATTACCCATGTAACCCGATTTCTCTGTGTGATATTCCAGTTTATACTTTATGTACACAGTAAGTACACAGCTAAACACCAGCACAGTAGTTGTTCTATCCAGAATGTAAATTACACCGATCAATAAAAGCACTGTGTTTGGCTTTAGTTGATGGGCAAGTAGAGGATTGTTATCTATGAGTTGTATCAGATTGGATGTCATGTTGTTCATCACCTTTATATGCAGAACATATAAAGGTGATAAAGAGCAGTATCATATGATGTAGTCAGTCTTTATTCAAGGAAGCTGTTTACTGTGAGGCTGCTCTTATTTATGGAATATACCACCTTTTAGGAATCCCCACTGTAAGAGCATCCTATGATTTTTAAATCAATATTCAAGGGTCTTCACACTCTGAATGTAGATCTGTGTGTTTATCATTATGGGATGTTCGTCTTCATCGACTGCTTGTTGGTTGTTGGGAACATTTTCCTCCCACTCCATTGGCTGAGCGGCGCGGCGGGTGGGACAAGAACCCGGAAGTGATGGGGTTTGTTTCTGTCCTGCTCCCGGAGCTCTGATTAGTAGCAGAAGCTGAACAGTGAACACGGACAAACTCTCTCTGAAGATTTAGCGATATGCTTCTCTACAGAAAGCCCAACTGACGACGGACGACTTCGGCTTCTCCTCGGAGACAGCGCACCCTGTCTTCTGTGAGTCATTTTAAAGAGCTTCTTATTGAATACTAACGTTGGTTTGGTAGTTGGTTGACATTCATTTACGTCCAGTTCCTAACAGTCGTCACACTTATTGAGGTGGACAACAACCTCATGACAACAACTAAAAGCCCAAGTTAGCAGCTAAGCTAGGTTAGGTTAGGTTAGGCTAGTTTGTAGATGCTGTCCTTTCGCGTAAACTCACCGTGTTTCACTTTTGTTTTCACAGTAAACTTGGACTGGGTTTAAACTGAAGGAACTCTCTGAGCTTAGCCTTACAACTACGCCTAAAGGTTGGATATTGCTTGTTTTATACATATCCCTAGCTAGTATTAAACTAAGAATATGTTCTGTAACACATTTTCTGAAATCTGTCCAGTCCCCATGGCACCACCAAGAAGAAGTAAGTTACCGAAACCACTCCCTGAGGGCTTCATTCTGTCAGACACCGAGAAAAAGCAGTGGAGACTCGGAAAGATCATCGGTCAGGGTGGCTTCGGACTGATCTATCTTGGTACTGTATTGGTACTGTGTGTGATGAGACACACAAGCACACACACACACACACACACACACACACACACACACACACACACACACACACACACGTGCATTCACCCTGCAACACTGTGCACATTCATAATGTGAGTAGCTCCATGTTTCAATGAGGTGTTTCTCTGATCTCACTTCTCTTTTCTAAAAGCTGTTTAAGCAAATCCTATCTATATCTGATTGTCAGCATTATGGGGATTACACATATGTTATTTTGTAGATTTCCCCCTGCATTTTGGTATATTCAATAAATCCAAATGGCTTGATTCAGCCCAAGAAACTACAACTTTATTGCTTGCATCTTGTCTTACTTATCCTCTCTGTCTCCTGTTGACATCTAGCCTCCCAGGATGTGACCAGACCTGTTGCAGCAGACACTGACTTTGTCATAAAAGTGGTGAGTACACAACTCAACTCTCTTTCTACTGATAAATTCTGTACAGCAAGGAGGCGTTTCCTCTTTTTGTTTCTGTTTCACCAAACTTGATTTACAGTGTAGTCAGCAAATCATGACTAAAAATAATATTTCACAATTTAATAAGATGTGGTTTCAATCAGTGTGATCATGGCATGCTGCACAGGGACCTCTGTTTTGTGGTACTAACCTATCCTTAGATGGTGCAGATCAACTAAACAGCTGCTTGTTGTTGCGACTTAGACTTCCACTTTCACTTTCATTTAAGTGCTTTGGGATAGCCTTCAGTGGGTAAACCTTTCATGCAAATTGGCAATGGTGGCTGAGAGAATTGATTAAGACTGCTGTGGCAGCTTTAGTTCAGGTGTCTTTATTTATTGTTTACTATACAGATCCTTTACCATAACATGACATCCAGGGGCTGTGTCACACCAACCATTTTATAAAAAAAAATGGATCAGTACCAGTATCAAAAATTATAGGAACCTTTTCTGCAAGCAGTTTATCACAGTCGTCCACCTATTTATATACTTGTTAATCAGTTAACAAACTTAACATTTCTAATCTGTTCATTTTCTGGATGCTAAGGAGCTAAAATGCTGTACAACAAAATATTAATATCCTACAATGGTTGTTCCTAAGTCAAGGATAAAACACATGTCATGGAAAAAGTGTCTTTGGAACTACAGTATTTGAAATGGTCCATTAATAATACTGTCAAAATAGAGTCAATGGAGATGTCTCTTTCTAAATCCAATCTGATTTCTGCACAGAGCAAAGAAATACTCTCTATCAGTTAGAATTTGCACTGTTTGAGTAAACTACATAAAAGACATGTGAATGAGGACAGGTAAAGTATGGACAGAGCCAGGTCAGGTGTTTCCTGCTGTTCTCAACTGTTGTTAAAAAAAAGTACATGAAGTTTCCTGTTTTTCTACATAATTTGGTATCACCAAAGTCATAAATACCAACAAACATTTTTTGGATAAAAAATGTAATTTAGGTTCATGGTAGCCTTTTTATTCCGCACAGAGTGTTGCGTGTTCTCTCCCAAAAACATTGCAGCACACCTCAAGTTTGCCAAAGGCCACCCTGACACTCCTGAATGCTACTAGGAAAAAGGTTGCGGACTGATAATATGAAAGTTGAATTGTTTGCACCACTATATGTGTCATAAAAGGAGAACTACAAACCAACTTAAAAACATCATCCTAAAAAATGAAGACACAGTCCACTTTTTGCAGTGTCCAGACTTAAACCCAGCAGAGATGTTGAGGAAGGACATTGTTGAGAGCTGTTCACACCACATGTCAGAATATGTCTGAGCTAAAGAAGAATGGTCCAAAGTTGCCCCTGGATGTTGTGGTGGTTCACCAAAGGTGGTTCAAGCTGTTAATTAAAACACTGTTTCACTTACTTTTTCCACCATCATTTTGTATGTTTAAGGTTAAGACGGTACAGTGAAGTCATGAAAGACCAGGACTATTTGTGATTTATCAACTTAAAAATATTGTCTTTATATTTAATATTTTTTTATTTGTGACTGTGGTAAAATTCAGATCACATATCATGATTAATTTATGGAGAAAACAGGACATTAAAATAATTCACTTATTTTCTCTTGCAATTGTAGTTAAAAATAAGACTGGGCTTTAAGATAATTACATAGTGTGTTTAGGGTTCAGTCCTAAACTTAATATACTCTATTAAAAGTTATCCTATGGAGTTTTTCTGTATGTTCAGTGGAACCCAAAAGAAACATGCTGCATATTCAAGTCTTCATCTAATGTATTAAATGTAAATGCTGACAATAGCAGTAATCTGTAATATTGATACTGATCAATATGAAGAATCAGCCACAACACTAACACTACCTGCTGGTTTTGGTACCGCTGACCCGACACATAATGAATGTTTAGAGAGACTAATCTTGTCCCTTTGACCAATAGTCAGATTTGCTCAGGCAACAAATTGGCTGTTTTCTGTGGAGTCTCAAGGTTTTCGGTCTCTGCAGCACCATGCTGCAGATGTTGTGGAGTCTGATGTGGCCCTGTGCCATCTCCTATGCTGTGGTCTGTGAGGGAGCAACACTGACAGACTGAACAAATTAATCAAGATAGCTCTGTCCAGGTGGGTGGAGCTGGTCCCTGTGCGTGTTGTGGCTGAACGGACATGGAACGTTGTCCATGCTCCTCTCGATCCTGGATAATATTTTGCAGTCACTCCATGGTGTGCTAGTTGGACAGCAGACCATATTCAGCCTTTTTCACTGCCAAGTGCTCCATGGAGCACCGCGGGAGATCGTCTTCCAGTGGCCATTAAACTTCACAACTCCTCCCTCTTCTGTCAGGGAGGGTCCGCAACTGAAACAGGACTGGATATGTTATTCTAATCATGAACCTTGATAATGCGCAATGTCGGTATCAAGGTGAAATACTCATCTTCACAAGTAAATCGAACATCATCATCTGATATCAAAGATATTCATATTGATGCCATTTTTTGTATCAACCTTTAAAAAGGAAGTGTAGACACAGGCAGTGGAGTGATGCTCTTTGACTGGAACACTAGTCTTTGTCACAACTCCACTTTGTGATTTAGGAACAGGCAGTTAGCCTGCTGCAACTTTAACCACTGATATTGAAATGGTTAATACTGTGTGCTTGTATGTGCAGGAGTACCAGGAGAATGGCCCCCTGTTCTCCGAGCTCAAGTTCTACCAGAGGGCAGCCAAACCAGAGAGCAGTGAGTAGCACCACCCGCCCAGCGTCCCGGCAGCTCGCTGGAGCATGAGTGTGTTTGACTGATGAAGTGGCAGCAGACACAGAGGCTTTGCTGCCTGCTGCACAGTAATTAATAATAAGCCAAAGCAAACATGCACCTCAGTGGCAGTTAGCCCGCCCCACTCCCAGTGCTCCGTGGTTGTCTGGGCTCTCCTACCCCTTCTTTTGGAGAGGAGCAAGAGAGACGAAGCCACTCACTTGTAATGACGCCCAGGCCTCTGCTGAGCTCCTGACCACCTGCCACCCTGGTCGAGTGCCAGTCAGGCCAGCCGCCATCAAGCCCAGAGCCAAACTTACTGCTTTGTCTGGGGCCTCTGTTTGTATGTGTACGCAGTTGTGTTGGTGTCCACAGCGCTGTAAGGTTAATATTTGCATGTATTCATTATAATACTTAAAAGGACAAATCTGAAATCTGGGGAGAAAAAAGAAAAAGACCATTTTAATGGAGTTTCTGTGCTTTTGTTCAGACTCTGAAAAGTACAGCTGTCAGAGAGAGGGTTACAGGTCAAGGTTAGGAAATCCTAAGAATCTGAAATTGTTGGAATAAGCAGCATCAAAAGATGCCAAGTTTTGCATTCAACAATTTGTTAGTATAACTTAATGATCCAAGGCAACAGGGGTTCTGCTTTCACAATACCTGCCACTGTGGTTTTGAATTTTAATTTAAAGCTGGTTTGACTCCTGTGGCTCCAGTCTTATCAGACACTGTGTACATCTCAGGAGTCTGCAGTCACTTCAGAAGCCTTCAGACCCCTTCTCTTTATACTCACTGCATTGTGTTGTAGATTTAAAGTAAGAATAGTACCTGGATTTATTCAAAATCAGAACTGAAATCTCTTATTACAAAATGGTCAAGTGCCTCCTATTTGCTTCGATTCTTTTTGGGCTCTGTCTCGAACATGACCAGAGTCCACCTGTGGCAAATAAATTTTAGTTTAGATTAAATACACATCTAGTTTAACAGTTTACACTGCATGTCAGGACAAAACACAAGCCATGACAGTCTAGTCTGAAATTTCTGAAATTGCTATAATAATTACAATTGATAACAGTAACAATTGCAATGGTCTGCACCCATCGGTACAATTCTTATAATTGGCTGTAGGATTAATAATAATAATTATTATTATAGTAATAATGTTGATGATGACATTATGTTTTTTTTAATTTAAAAAGTATTATTATATTTCTTTACCTAATTATTCATCTTTTGATCTTGTTCCAGTGCAAAAATGGAAGAGAAGCAGGAAACTGGACTTCCTGGGCATTCCAACCTACTGGGGATCAGGACTTGCTGAATATAATGACCTCAGGTATAGAGAGGGCCAGAGCTTGGCGGATAAATAGGCTTCCTTTTAGAGTGTGAAAACAAGGTATTTTCTCTGGAAAATATCTTCTCTATTGTAGTATATGTTGGAAGAAAATGTATTTTGTACAATGCACCTAAACCTTTACCATATCCGGTGCATATTCTCACATGTAGGTTCATGTTACTCATGTTAAAGATTTATTAAAGGTTCTATGTGTAAAACTCTAACGTATTTATTGCTACTACTTCTAAATATTTGACACTTGATGTGATATGTGTGCATGGTAAATTCCTAATAGGCGCAGATTTGGATTAAATCTCACTATATGCCAGACAGCCCCTGATCTTTCCCTCTCGCTCTCAGGTATCGTTTCATGGCTATGGACCGACTGGGCAGTGACCTTCAGAAAGTCTGTGAGCACAATGGAGGTCGCCTGAAGAAGGCCACCGTGCTCCAGCTCGGTCAAGTATTGGTGAGAGCTCGAGCAGTTCAGGGACAATATTGAGTCAGACATCACTTTAACAGATGAACAGAACATACCTCTGTCAGGTATTCAGTTCTGTTTTGTTTCTGTATTACAACAGTCTTACTGTTGTTTTTAATGTTTTTGTGTATACATGCTCTTCTCAGGTGGACGTACTGGAGTACATCCATGAAAATGAATATGTCCATGCAGACATCAAAGCTGCCAACCTCATGCTGGGCTACAGAGACCCTGAAAAGGTTAGTCATCTATAGATCTATACTACTTATTCATTATTATTTCTGCATAGTATTAAGTTTGATTCTATTCTGTAGACAATGATGCACTTTCTTGTATGCATCTGAATTGTGGACTGTGTATGTATTCTGCTGTGTGCTCAGGTCTACCTAGCAGATTATGGGCTGTCCTACAGATACTGTCCTGATGGAGTCCACAAAGAATACAAGGAAAACCCAAAGAAGGGCCACAATGGAACTATCGAGTACACCAGCCTTGATGCCCACAAAGGACTTGGTAAGCATTCCAGTTCATACCCAGAAAGAAAAGAAAGGTGAACACAACGTGGGTCCTTTTTTTTTTAATGGATATTTTTAAACTAACCCAGTTGACTTTGATCACAATGCAGCAGCAGTCTCAATGTGCAGCAGGGCAATGGATAGAACCAGAGGTTTCATTTGTCGAATGTTGAATTTACCTAATATTAACAATGGTTTGGTAACAAATACTTGACAGATGTGAGCAGGAGGTTTGCAGCAGTACACACGGGCCATATTCAAATTGAGTTACTAGTCAGTGTAATCATTCCTCCTCTCCTCTGCACACTGGCAGGGAAATTATTCTGTTACAGTGTGACTGCACTGTATGATATCGGTGGCAAAATCCATTTCTCTAACAACAGCCTCTGTTAGCAAAATCGAGTGGGTAAGTTCAGTAATTACAATCATTTCCCCTCTACATTCCCTTTTTTCGCCACAGTGTTTCCTTGTCGAGTCATGGAGGAAAACACCAGCAGTAAACCTACACACAGCTGACAGCACAAAGAGGCCGCTGAAGCATAATACAGTAAATGTTAGCAGGCTGACAGGTCATCACAGTCACCATCATTTTGATATTTTTACAGCATTTACATGAACCCTACTCTATGCTTTGTCCTTAGAGTTTGTCAATAGATGTAAAGAAGTCGCTGTGCTCTGCCACCCTCTGCCCCCCTTCAGCTGATATTGGGAACACATTAACTGGCAAATTGCCTACATGCTCCCTCTCCTCACTGACCATCGATTCTCCATCTGCAGTCCCCGCTGAATTCCCCAGCATCGTCTCTGTTGAACAATTCCCTAATTAGCTGAAGTCATAACCTGCATCATGTATTCATCCCCCATTAATTAAGGGCTTTGATGTTTGGTTAGAGCAAGGCCCGAGCCACAGATAACCTCTGTGAGCCCTATGCTGATGAACTCCCCTACCCACCAGTTCGATGTAGTGAGTTAGCACGCCTCTGACTAATGGCCACAGCAGTGTTTCTATCAACCTGATCGATAAATAAACCAGGCAGAAATAGACCCGTCAGCACTTCCTGTCAAATGGAAATCATGTCAATTTTAATATAATTTTGAAAAGGGGGACAGAAAAGAGCAGGTGAGCTCTAAACATTGTGATCGGCCTTTTACATGAAGCAGCGCACTTTGAATGTGAGAAGTGTCCATACATCTTTCCACCAAGTGCTCTCACTGGTGACACAAGGTTGCTGACAGAGATAATGATAATCATTGATTTAAACACAGGTCTATGTCTATATCGTAATAGCCCTTCAGAGAAATGAACAAACCCCCACCCACAGGAAGAAAACATTTAAATGTGTGCCTCTCAACTGCTGCTGACAAAGAGTTACTCACTCTGCTCACAAACAGACACATGGACATTCTGAGTGAGGACCAGGCCTTTATCTGACTTTATTTGACCCGATGACACTAATACACACAAAGATGTTGACAGGTTGCCATAGAGGCATTTGCCAAACATAGCCTACGAGTGGCACACCTTTGATCACAGAGCTAATCGGTCTAATTACCTCTATTTTGTGGGCGTCCAGCGGACGGAAGACCATCTTCAAGCAACAAGACTGTGCGGCAGAGGGGTTAAGTGTGTCACACTGCAGCACACTTTAGGGAATCTGAATAACAATAGGAGATAATTAACAACAATGCTATCTCTGCCTCGCGTCCTTGTCTAAAGCATGTAGAGAACATGCATGTAAGGTGTATGTGTATGTGTGTGAGTGTTGTGTACGGTGTTTGTTTTTTAAGCATGTCCAGGCTCCCTCTGAGAGCCATTTAAGTGTATGCGTAAGCACATGTGTATCTCTGCTCTGTCTTGTGCCATTCCTCATACGAGGGCAAAACACATTAAATTCAGAAGAGCAGCCACACAAAGCGCTATTATGAGCTGCGATAACGTGCCCAGAGCACGCACAGAGGGCGGCAACGCTTAATGTAGTTGTTGATCTTTTTAATTGTTAATCTATTATGGCGCCCTGGGAGTTGGAACACTTTTTTTTTTTTTTCAGTGGCAGTATCACGTGTATTTTTCATCTTTATTCTCCTTCAACAAGCTCTCAGTAGCGATGAAGTGCCATGTAATTATTTACAACAATAGGAAGCCACTCTGTAATACTGACTTAATAGACGTTTACAACCACAAGGGCAAACAGACCTCTAACTCTTCCTATCAGAGTCGTAGCGAAGAGGTGTAACACACATCGACAGTTTCATATTTGCAGCTAATGTATAGTTGGCACTTTGTGCTGTTTTCACTGCGGGTTTGTGGACACTTGTTTGGTTTAAAAAGTGCCCATTAAAGACATCAGTCAGCTCCAGTTTTTCTGGTTCAATATGTTTTGCTCCCCGTGAACAGAGATCAGATATTTCAGTATAGGCAGTTCTGTTTCTAGCTTTGTACTCTTTATAGCACACAGCGTCCTCTGCCCTGATGCAGGAATCATACTGCACAATATGCTTGTGTTTTACGAGGATCACTGATCATATTAAATTAGGTAATCATACAGTGCTTTTCTAACTATTTAACTTAACTTATTATGCAAGATTTTGGTTTCTTCACAACTTTACTGAAGTTGTTTTGGATGGTTTACAAGTCAAAAAACGGCTTATTTTACTTATCATAGGTCTTTATGCAGTAACCCTTCTGAGCCACCCAAATATTTCTCATGGTTAATCAATATTTATCTTAAAGCCAAGTGCCCCAGGTATAAGGGGCAGCTGTGCTTTTGGCAATCTTTATAAGATGTGGTGTTTGTATAGTAGCTTGGACTTTCACAATTGGTAGTGCCCCTTTTTGCTGGCCTGTCGCATAAGCATGTCTTTGTCGCTTAGTAATTTACTTGCTTGCTGTTGGAATTGTGTTTTTTTTTTTTTTTAGGTAGAAATTATTGTTTTAGGCTTATAGTTGAGCTTATTAGCTTTAGCTTTACGTGGGCATGCAACAGGTCTAGGCTGCTGCATGTTTAGTAGGCTTTTAAATTGTCTTTGTTGCCGGAAGCGCACCTGCCCCCGATACCGGGGGCGCTCAGGTTTAACAGGTTGAGTTCATGCAAGACTCATTATAGACCCCAAAACAAATACAGCAGAATAAAACAATGCTAAAGCAGACAGTGTTTTTAGTACTGCTCACAGACTGCTAGTCCAGACCCAGCTGCAAAGTCTCTGCTCTTATTTCTTTGCTGGCACTAATCGTACATCCATGATAAAACTGCATGACTGTGAATCAGTTGGGAGAGCACTCATCCATGAAACTTCAGTAGGTCTACCTAGGATTTAGGATTAGTGGTTTGATTCCCAGGTCCTCGTGGCCACACTGAGAGTGGCTTCTCTAGACATTGCACGCTGTGCATGGCATGGACAGAGACATTCTTCTACTTTTCATTAGTTTTCAGTCAACAACAAATAAATAACAACAATACTGTAATAAACTTGTCTTTAAATGTAGCAGAGTAAAATAATTGAGACTAACATGAATGAGTCAACCTAACTTGGTCCTTCCAACTCTGCAGTTGTTTTATTTTTTTTCTGACTCGTTTTATCTATATTTTAAAATCTCTTTAGAATTTACCCTCGAGGATACCGCGTGGTTTCTGATGCCAGCACTTAAGGACATTAGCAAACAATCACTCTTCTTCAAGACCTTTCTGGACTGTCATTGTCTACATCCAGTCTTTAACTGCCTTTATCATCCTTATTGATTGTTCAGAACTCCCTGCTGGCTCCAAGCAGTTGACTGTCTCCTGCTGACCCCCAGAGTTTTTTTTTCCCCAGGCACAATGCTCAACATTTGTTTACCTGAAGTGAGTTATCTTCATCTTTTGAACTCTGCTCATCAGCACATCCATGCAACCAAAATTTAAAATAATTTTATTTCATGAACTATAAATTTGTAGTGTGTAATCAGATTACCAGCCTCTCATTCCATGTAATCTGGTCATGTGTGGCAGTGACCACACTTTCTCTTTAGAGCCAGACTGCTAGCTGGAGAGGATCAATGCTGGCTGTGGCTCAGGGAGGAGATTTCTCCCCACTGATGGAGCCAGTCGATACCTAATTTCTCCGGAGACGTGTGGTGGCCGTTACAGTATTGAACTGCTAAAACTCCCCACTCTCGACCCCTCTGGATGGACTTGGTTCACAAGTATTGATAGACCTTACACGTGGATATAGACCCGTTCAATCACACACAATCACAGTAAGACACACATATGCATTTAACTTAAGGTAATACTACTTTGTGGGAAATCAAACAAATTATTATACATACATTTTTACAATTTTTCATTTCACCATATTTCCCAGAATCAAATTTTATTCTACCTGGTCAAATCTCTGAAGCACTGAAGTGTTCTTGGTAATAAACTGTGAAGCTTGTGCATCTTCAGGAGTAGATTACCAACCTTGGGCTTTTTCCGTGTGCTGTTAAATTCATTCAACATGGGCTCTGTGAACAGAACTTTGCATAGCAAACAGCATTCATTATAGTCAAAGTTATACTGCTTTACTCAAGCTAATTGCACATGGTGAAAGAAACTGCAGAATTAACATTGATACAAAGATTTCTGACAAACAAAATGGTACTCCACCAATTTAGATTGAACGCTAAAAGTGCTGAGCAGACACTGTGCCACTTTGACTAATTCAATTATTATTTTTTGTTCATGGCCACAGATCTGGTTTCATAAAACATGGAACTGCAATAAGGAAACTGTGTTAGTGAGTGCTTTTTGTCTTAGTGAGAATTCCCTTTCTGCAGTAAGTAATCTCACTGTCATTGTGTCTTCATCTTGTTGGAGGTTGAGTAGAATCTGCAGTCTTTTAGATATTTTTAAAATCTTACATTTGATTTAACCTGCCAGTGCTGGAAAAGAGACTTGAATAAAAGAAAGAATAAAACAAACAAACTTTCACAAACTACAACTTGTGATGGAAAATTTCTTTATTTATTTATATATATATATATATATATATATATACACACACACACACACACACACACACATTTATTTATTCATTTTTGTGGGACACTTCTGATGATCTCACCTGTTTGTGTCACTTTAGCCCCATCTCGACGTGGTGACCTCCAGATACTGGGTTTCTGTCTTCTTCACTGGTTGTGTGGGTCCCTGCCTTGGGACAATCTTCTCAAGAACCCATGTCAGGTCCAGGAGGCCAAGGCCAGGTAGGTAGTCACTTATGTTGTTTCCACAGCAGAGATGCAATTACATAGTTAATGAAATGAGTAATAAAAAATGTAGCTAGGTTATAAATTTGTATACATTTGTTTATACCAGCAGAGACATTATGTTTTTGGGTTGTTCACCTGTCTGTAACACCTTGTGAATATTACTTCAGATTTGGCACAAGCGTCCACTTGGATGAACTGATTTTAGTGGTTCAAGTTCATTTATGTCCCAGTCTTGTCAATGCTATATTTTGTAATGTCTGGAGTAATTTCAATACATCTGGTACAAATGTCCACATAGACTCCTGGAAAAGCTTTATTTACATTAACATAAACTACAGCGTCACTGCTAGGAAAAGACATACAACTGCAATGTGGTAATTCCAGTTTGTAATTGAGTCTCGACTTTGTAATGTTGTATCGTGAAGGGTTAGTACAGTAGAATGGTATAAAGTACTGTAGTAGGGCTACGTGCTTATACAGTGCCCTTCCCAAACTAAAGTCACACACTCTAATATTTTGTTGGACTGCCTTTGGCTTTGATTACAGCATGCATTTGCCATGACATAGTTTTGATAAGCTTCTGTAATGTTACAACATTTATTCCCGTCCAGAGTTGCATTCATTTTTCACCAAGATCTTGTATTGATGATGGGAGCTGAAACATAATCATCCATGCAGTAATTATCCAATGGGAGGCTCTTACCTATTTGCTCTGTTAAATCCAGGTGGTGACTTTTTATCTGGACGGGCAGTGTAATTACAACATAGAAATGTTTGTCAGTGAGTCAACCTGAGGAAAGTCTTCTTCTGTAGGACACTTTACTTGGATTACGTTTGTTCTTCTGCTGCATTATAACCCTACTATGTCTCCCTGAACCTCACCTTTTAAATGCTTCCTGTTTTATCTTGTCTATGCTCCTCTCCAAGACTGATGAATAATCTGCCAGACTCAGTCCATCACATGTCAATGAGTGGAGCCAGCACAGGTAAGATGGGGCCACAGGGCATCTTCTAATTCAGGCTGAAACAGGTAGAGGGCTGACATGCCCAAGACAGGAACCACTGAAAGCTACACCAATCATACTATCAGCATTACTAAAATATTTGGACTGTTGACATAAGGAAAGATTTTAGATCTCTGAAATTGCAACCCCACTGTCCCGTTTGTATTGAAACGACAGCGGAAGCTACATTTTTCTGTTTTGTCATGCTGGGTTAATGTTGGTCTGAAAATGGTGCGAGCATGCCTGATGTAAAGTAGACCTTTAAAATTGGATTATATGTTGGATTGGATAATCTGTAGTGATGGGGATAAGTAATGGTCCAGAATAACACTCTCTCAGTCTGGTACCTTATTCTGGGCTCTGGAATAACTTTGCACCAATTAAACAGTTGTCTCATTGACTTGCCTTTCAAAGTTTGTCGTGTTTTATCTCTTCTTTATAAGGAGAGGTCACACCTGTGCGAGAGCTTAGCGTGTGTGATGTATAGTTGGGACTGGGTGCTCCTCTGTTGACAAGGCCCAGCTGCCCGCCACAGATAAGAGCCTGGGTATGCATCAACTAAGTGCTTGTGTGTGGGTGAGAGATACAAGTTCCACCGCAGCATGTGTCATATACATTGTCTGGCCAGCGTGTGATGTATCGTGGCTGACTGTGTATGACACTTCCACACATACACACAATGCATATCCATAGCTGTGGGCATGTGTAATCTACTCTCTGTGGGGGAGATACACAGGCAGGCAGTGTATTATCTGAGCTGTGAGACCTTCAGGTTCATAGAGTATTTCCTACTGCATGACTCAAGCTTCCAAGAAATGATTGATTTTTTACTGTGGATGTAGCAGAACTGAAGCTGAAGCAGCAAACGTAGGGCTTGAAAGTTAGTCAAATCAAACTACACTGAGAATACAAAATACAAAACAGCTTTTACAACAGATCTTAAATGATTGCAAGTTGTTTGATTGATCTAGACAAAGGTTTTTGGGGGTTCATTTTAGCTTGACTCCACTCTGTTCCTGTCCTTAGATGAGGTGGCTGAATTCCTCAGTTATGTGAAAACCCTGGACTACCATGATAAGCCTGACTACAGGCATATTAAAGACATGTTGGACAGTGGCGTCCGGGGAAGACTTGACTTTTCCATGCATAAAGGACCTGTAGGAAAGTCGGTCACCAAGGCAGCAGATCGTCACAGTGGTGAAAAGGTGAGAACACAACAAGCCCGCTAGACAAGAGGCCAGGTACCTAGACAAGATCTTTTCAATCCAAGAGTGTCATACACATCTCCACTCTCCAGCCTCACGTCAGTTACTCATTTATAAATTTACAAATATTATAAATGATGCTTCACTGTAGGGATGGTATTGGCCAGGTGCTGAGCGGTGCCTGGTTTCATCCAGACATGATGCAATCTTGATCACTCAGTTTGGAGTCCTGTTGGTTCCAAGCTTCTTTCATTTACAGATGATAGAGGCCACTGTGCTCAATGGGATCTTTAAAGTTGCACAACTTTTTTTGTACCCTTCTCCACATCTGTGCCTCAATAGAATCCTGTCTCTGTGGTCTACAGAGAATTCTTTGGACTTCATGGCTCGGTTTTTATTTTGATATGTCAAGTGTGGGACCTTATATAGACAAGTGTATGTATTTCCATATCATGTCCAATCAACTGAATTTCCCACAGGTGGACTCCAAATACGTTGTAGAAACATCTTAAGGATGATCAATGGAAACATTTTCAAATTTTGAGGAAAATAATTAATTTAATCCGTTTTTGAAACAAGGCTGTAACATTACAAAATGTAGAGGTTAAGTGCTGTAAATACTCAGGAACAAAAGTTAAAGGAACACTTTGAAAACAAATCAGATCTCAAGGATGGAAAAAAAATCATGCTGGATATATATATATATATATATTGATGAAAATAAAAATGATCAACCTACAGAGGGATGAATTCCTGAAAATTAAAGTGGAAATATGATGCAGCAGATTAATCTAAAATGGTACTCGGCAGTGATTGTGTCCCCCACATTCCTGTACACATGTCTGACAATGTTGGGGTGTGCTCCTAATGAGACAACAGATGGTGTCCTGGAGTATCTCCTCCATAATCTGGATTAGGGCATCACTGAGCTCCTGGACAGTTTGACCTGCAACCAGAGTCAGATGAACTGAAACATGACGTCTTAGAGGTGTTATATTGGATTTAGGTCAGGCAAGTGTGGGGAACTGGTCGATTGTAAAAATTCCTTCATCCTTCATCCAAGAACTGCCAGCATGCTCTCGCCACATGAGGCCAGGCATTGTCATGCACCAGGAGGAACCCACTGCACCAGTGTAGGGCCGGACAGTGGGTCCAAGGATTTCATTCCGATACCTATCTGCATTCAGGGTGCCGTTGTCTGGCCTGTAGAGGTCAGTGCGTCCCTTCATGGATATCCATGGACCTCCTCAGACCATCACTGACCCACCACCAAACCGGTTAGGCTGAACGATGTAACAGGCAGCATAATGTACTCCATGGCTGCTGCAGACCCTGTCACGTCGGTCTCACGTGCTCAGGGTGAACATGCTCTCATCTTTGAAAAGCACAGGGCCTCAGTGACAGACCTGCCAATTCTGGTGTTCTATGGCAAATACCAGTTGAGCTCCACGGTGCCCAGCAGTCAGCACACTAGACCCACTAGAGGATGTCGGGCCCTTAGCCAACCTCATAAAATGTGTTTCTGATTGTTTGGTTAGAGGCCTGCCTGTCTGTTTAACTAACTGTAGGGTCCAGGTATCACCTCATGCTACCAGTAGTGACACTGACCCTTGTCAAATGCAAAAACTAGTAAATAAACAGTCAGCAAATATGAGGAGGGGAAAAAAAAATGTTAGTGTTCACCTTAAAAAAACATTCCTGTTTTGGGGGTTGTCTCATTGTTGTCCCCCTAGTTCGCCTGTTGTTAATTTAATTAACACCAAAGCAGATGAAACTAACAACCCCCTCTGCTACTTAACTGACCAGATCAATATCCCAGACTTTATGCTTTACTCTGATTAAAAAGGGTTCCTTTAACTTTTTTGAGCTGTGTAGTTGGAGCTCTTTTTTGTTTATTGTCATGAAATATTTTTGTATTCACTAAACATTGAACAACTTCACTGTTGGTCACAAATTTTCTTTGAGTCTCTCAACCCAAAAGTGGGAAAACGTCACTTCTTCAGTGAATATGTCAACCAGCGGTGGTCAAGTCTAAACCTGAAGCAGAACCACGACTCTCCTCTAATTCAACACAATCACTTGTCGACCCCTCGGGCCCCGCGAGCCGCCCTCTCAATGGCCCAATTTGAAGAAGCTGATGACACACAACACAGCACAGGGCATCTCCAATTATGCTCCTGATTTCCTCTCCTTTCCCTGTGCCATTTAATTTCCATGCTAAAGTGCTGGCCAGTTTGATCCCTGCTTAAACAGAAGTGGCCATTTACAGGCGGTTTAGTGAGGAGAGTAAATGTCAACTGAAATAAAGGCCATTTAGTGCAAATCATTTGCCACTAGTGTTGTATAAATACATTATTATTTCATATCTGACAGATGGTTGTGAAAAAGTCAGAGTTTTATTCAAGTGAAACAGGTTCAAGATAGAAAAGTTTTCAGATTCCAACATTGCAGGTATTTAAAGGACATGTCAGAGTGTACTACTTGAAGAAACATGAATGCATGAAAGCTTGAGTGCTGAAGGTTTTTCTTTATAAACTCAGGCTATAATTAACTAGCATTACATTTATATTTTAGCAGAAAGCAGGACGAGCCAAACCTGTGGTCACAGTGTCGGATGAAAAAGTAGAGGGAGTAAAGCCGGCTGCCTACGTAAATCTACCAGACCCCACTAAACCTCCGTCGCAGCATCAGGTAAGGTCTCAACAGAAAAGCCTTGAGTTCATGTGTCCTGATGACATCAGTCTGAATTCTTCCACTTCACACTGATACAGTAGCATTTGCTGCACATTGTTACTCTGAATTTCCAGTTCCATAGACTGCCCACCTCTTCCAATACACATCGAGTCTTCTTCACATTAATGGCTGTACCATCTCTGTGACACCTGCATATTATGTACATAATCTCAGAAATGAGTTGCTTCTTCTCATTTGACTTTTTGCACTGGCCAGACTCAGTATGTAACAGTGTGTCTGAATGGAAGGTTTTTTTGTGAGCACCCTAACAGCAACAGTGTTCGATTCTCAAACCAGCCTTTCTGACACCAACAGTAATAACAGGTTATATATTTTAACGCATGATGGGAATCTTTTTTATAAACATGACGCAAAGACCTAAGGTGTAGTAGTGTCGACTGGTTGGTTTTAGTGTACAACTAGTAAATCATTGTGTTTTGCTGTTTTCTCCTAGAAGGAAAAGGGAGTTTTGCCTGCTGTCAGAAGGTCATCGAGGCCCAGAGCTGCACAGAATTATAAAGAAGATGACAGCGATGATGATGAGGATGATGATGATGATGAGCCTGATGAGGAGGCCAGACCCAGACCCATTCCTGCATGCTATCTCAGAGGCCCTCCAATAGGCTCCAGAACTCAGTTTAAACAGGTGTGAGGTCAAGATGTTCGACTGGCCGGCTATTGTGCTTTATTCTTTTGTTGCTTCTGCCACATGAACGTTACAAAAACAGCTCAGACATGATTGTCAGTGATTCTTTGTAAAGACTTCTGGTTGTGAAGAGAGTTTAAAGTTAAATTTTTCACAAGTTGATTTTTTCTTATCTGAGACTGAACGTTGAACACTGATGTTGTAAGTCAAGAGCAAACACTTGAATTACCCTCTTTAACAGAAAATTAAATCCAATAAGAGTTCAAGGAAAACAGACGACCTGGCTGTGACCTCAGTGAGACCAGAGCAATGGATCCACTCGCAAAGGAGAAAACACAAACTGACGGACTGTGACATCAACAGCCACACGCAGACAGGCAACTGGGAAAGATGGGACGAAGGGCGTTCCCAGTGGTCTGAGCCCAAAGCACAGGAAGCTGGTCCCACACAGAGGAATCAATTGAACAGTTTGATCTTTGTGTGCGTCTTCCTTTTCTTTGGCGCTCTCCTTGCAGTAAAACTCCTTTTGAAGTACAAAACTAACTTCTGAGCAGGTAGGGGCTCAGCTAACTGGAATTAACAGGAACACAGCCTTCTTAGGACTTCTGGGCGGCCATCTTCACTGTGATAGGCTGCAACAGAGAGAAGCCTCAGTTCATTCTGCATTTTAAATGTCCTTTATAGTTCAACTTGACTTATGAAAGATCACTTTAGAAAAAAATTAAGTGGACTCTTATTTCTGACTTGCAAATATGCTTAAAAGCCTTATTCACAAATAAGGCTGCTGCATTCAAAGAGCCAATATTACTCACTTTATTTACTCTATCACACAAGAAGTCACTTCAATAAAAGTGCCTGAATGCAGCATATTGTGAACATTCAAAAGCCTTTCAGTGTGCAATGTACAGAGCTGTGCCAATTAAAGCACGTTGAATATCTATGCAGCGAAGGCCTCATGAAGGCTGCCAGTTGCAGCTGTCAGTCATGCTAGCAGGTGCACACATACCTTGCTGCAGTAAGGACACTCTCCAAAAACAATGTTGAAGCTCTGCCTGCTGGAGGGCAGCGCTCGCAGCCACTGAAGGAGAAGGAGGGGAAAAAAGACAGCTTCATTCCATCATTACCTTGGATCTGATGTGTCAGTGTCAAGTGGTAAAAATGCTTGTTTCAATGTACACTTATTACTGCACACTTTAAAAGGTATATTCAAAGATTATCGGACACCTCAAACCACTTCAAGTGCTTTCAGCGGATCTTCAGAATGGCCTTTAAAAAGAGCCCAGTTGCAATGAATATACAGTAGAACACACTGTGTCTATAAGAAGCTTTCACCTTTTCCATCATGGTTGATTCAATCTGTTTTTGACATTGATCAACAGAAAATGGCTCTTTCATGTCATAGTAAAAACAGATCTTTACAAAGTTTCTAAATTAATTAAAAACCCAATAGTTGCTGTAGTGAAGTCTTTCCCATCTCTACCTACAGAAGCTTAAAACTCCTTCAGAGGAGTCACTTGTCTTGGTGTCCTTCCCTCACTAGTCCCCTCCTGGCATGGTCACCCAGTTTTTGAGGACGGCTGCTGTAGGCACAATTACACGTGTCGAATTCCTTCCACTTCTTCATGATGGATTTCATTGTAGGGAGATTCAATGACTTGTTCAGTCTATCAATCCTTTACCTTTTCACTAACCTCCTTTTGTCTTTTTTAATGTGACTTCAACCAACCAGCTGCACCGGTGATGATTTAAGTGAGTTACTGTAGAGGGGGTGAATAGTTATACAATCACTGATATTCAGTTTAATATTTTTAATAAATTAATATTACTTTATAGAGATTGGTTTTTACTTTGACATGATAAAATAAATCTCATTCAAAAATCTAAATCAACCCTTATTTAACACAGTAAAATACTACAAGGTGAAAAGTAGTGGTGTAGTTCAATACGCAAACAGCAGAACACATTGATGCACTACCTGTATTTTGTTTTCCCACTATCTCAGAATATAAATCAATTTGCTTGTAACTGGTAGATTCAAAACCCAGTTCAACATTTCTGTTGAAACAGAGACACTGACCGTAGTGACAAACACTGAGATTTCAAAACAAATTGAAACACAGGCTAATTCGCTTCTTCAGGCCCAAAAAAATACAAGATGAAAATCCATTCCCATAGATTTTTTTGTATTATGATTACCTGAATAAGAAACATGATGTGTTGCTAATGGAAACTGACTTCTTTCATACCATCTGGATGAATTACCTCCTTTGCACAAACCCTCTCGAGTTGCACAGTCTTTGTGATTTTAGTGCAGCGATCTTCAGCAACACAGGCCAAACAAGTGTCTGGAAACATTTCCTAAGCAAGTGAAGCGTGATGTTGTGTAAACACTGAAGCATCACACTTTTTAAAGATCCCATAATGACACAGTGAAAACTTGTTGCCAATGTATTAATAAAAAAAAATGTAAATTCTAAAATCTAAGTATAAATTAGAAAGTTCAACCTTTATATTATTACAATCCTTCCACGGTCACTGTGGTTTTTTATTCATTACTGTCATTCTTAATTACTGCATTTCATGTAATGTTGGTTAAGTTTTGTCTTGTTATTACTGTGCAGTGGTTCAGTAATAAACAGCTGTGTCAGTATTTTTCTTGGTCTTACACTGTATCCTATTTACTTATTAAATCTTCTCTAAAGTGTTATCACATCAGACTTATGAAGCCATACTCTGTGACAAATAGTTAAATTCACATGTTATAATTCTAATTGATTTTCTCATAAATGAGTTAATTTCCAACAGACACTTCTAAGTGCTACATTAAGCGTCTGAATAATGTGAATTGTGGATTAAGAATATAATTTAAGAATAATGCCGTCCATTTAGTTTACATCTACAACACAAAGTGCAAAAAGAGTATAAAATTAATAATACAAATACATTTGTGGAGTGTGTGTTTCTAAGTCACTGTGTTGGTATCTATGCACTTAATTAGAAAATGTAAGACCTTTTTTACAATGTTAACATAACATAATGCATCATGCATCATTTAAAATATTATTAAACAACATTAATGTTTAAACATATTCCAAATCTACTCTTCACTCAAAATATGTCATTTATTAATTTGTACATAGTGTCTGTAGATTCTAATCAACTTATCAGGTTCAAAGCTTCATCAGCTACACAGTGTGCTATATGTATAAATGATGTATTATGGAGGACAGCAGAAGTCACGGTCAGTATGAAAACACAGACAATTCAAATAAAAGTGACTTGATGTACAGATTGTACAGTGCACTGGACTAAAAGTTAAGAGTCTGTGAGGATTTAGGAAATAACCTTCAGTGCGTGTCTAGATTCAGAAAATACTGCCATAATTAGATTTTTGGGGTCTGTGAGGAGGAATTTATGAATTTCACTGATGAATTTAACACTAGTTCACAGAACCAGTGGTTAAAAGTAAAAGTTAAGCTGGACTGAAAGGGTATGTCTTCATAACTTTCTGTCAATAACACAGTTGTGTGTGTCTATGTCCTTACCTCATACAGACAGGCCTGGTGAAAGGGTTGACCACAGCGCGGGTCATTACACACCTGATCAGGGATCGCGGCTTCGAGTCGATACGAGTAACAGATTCCACAGTCAACGCTGAAATCCTACATACACAAAGTGAAATCAGGGAATGGAAATATTCAGCATGTTTTCCTTTATATCAGACAGGTGAAGACACACACACCTTCACACCACTCTCATTTGCCGTAATGAGAAGCTCCTGTTTTTTCTGGAGCTCACCATTAAGAGAAAAGATGGCAGGTAAAACAGAAAAAAAAAAAAAAAAACAGGGAGAGAAAAATCAGCATCTGGTCAACTCAACTTTTTTGCACTCCTCTGAATGTTAATGAAGCTGAGGCATTAATCACCGCAGCGACAGCGGATAAACACGATGCCCTTTCAACCCATCCGCGGAGAGAGGAGGGGAAAAGAACAAGTGTTAAAAAAAGAAAGAGATAAATGGTTTTGCATGATTAAAGCGATTTGATAGAGCAGAGAATTCTGCCATCTTTGTTATTCTAATGATCTTATCTGTAAACAACCCAATTAAAGGAGAATTTGTGCCCACCTCTTGGAAAAACAAAACACAAAGAAAAATATGGAAACTGAAAAATAGGCAGTAGTGTATGTCCGCCCCCTTATAACTTGAAGCTCAAACAGAGAAACCGTATCCAAGCATAGATGTAAACACGCATTTACACACACATGCACGCACACACACACACACACACACACACACATATCTCCTTGAGGTAATCATGATGGGAATGGACATGTTTAAAATGGAAAAGGGGAAACTGTGTGACATACAGATTTTTCGTGGGTGGCAGGTGACGGGAACGTGATCTCCAAAACATCCCGGAGGTTGTGCAAGACGCTGGAGTTCGGGTTCCTGCCAGCAGACCACAGACAGCTCCTTCACACACTAATTAACCACATGCAAATGAGCCTGCAAAAACACTGGGGGATGATTAGGAGGCTTCCACCACTAGTATATGTATATAAAAAGAAACATAATTTCTGCAGCTTCAAACTGAACAGTGGTGAAGTGAGATTATCTTCAGACGTGTCACACAGGGAGGCAAATGTTAAAGTAGTGGGACTGGTACATTGGCTTTGGCTTTGACACTGACATTACTGTGTGCAATGTTTAAAAAAGACTGAAACATAGAGTCTGGATCTAATTCAAGCCTGAGAGTATGGTGACCGAACCCAAGCCGTGCCGCAGGCGGTCGAATTTGTTCAGTGTAGTTATATTTTAAACTGCTATTATGCCTATTTAGCTAAATGTTTGACCTAATTAAGTAAACCAGAACGTGATTTTAAAATTTCTGCCCAAACCCAACCTGAATGGATGGGTGTATCCGTGAGTGACATATGTCATTTCTGTGCCACAGATATCAAATGTTGCCCACAATGTATCATTAATAAAGAAGATGAAGTGCAGAGTATTTCTAAACTACCCTACTACAAATGTGTTGGTGAGTATTTACACCAAAGAGACAGTTTGCTAAAAATTAAGCTAACATTTTATATCCTGTCCTTGATTTGAAAAATTGTATCCAATATTGATTGGAAAACTCGGCCAGCGTTAGTTTCTTTTGGAGTTTGTAGCCCTATTTTGGTCTCCTTATCTGCAAAATGTTCCAGCGTGTTTACCAGGTTGTGGTTATGATCATGATCATTTAGGTTCTCAGTAACATCAAGTTATGCATTACAACTTTAGAAAGGAACTAACTATTTTTATATTTATGTTGTATACACATGTATTCCTATCAACTTCGTATGTGTAAAACCAACCTTTAATGTTGGGTTTTATGTACAGTTTTCAACACAGAGAATTAGCACACACATTAATAGGAAAACCTGGTTGATGTGGAGAACCTTACCACAAGTGCATGTTGGCGTTCAGCTTATTCCTTAATGGAGTCACCACTACAACAAGAGAGGAGATGATTTAGTATAACAGCAGATGTAAACTGTATGAATAATAAAAAACCCATTTAAGGCCTCTTACAACATACTCAGCATACGCTAAAGCACTGCCTTTTATTTGACATCAGTACAGTTCACCACAAACAGCATCATCACCACTGTCAGGTATAAACCATCAGAGCTTCCTGTGTTCTACAGGAGAGCTTTGTTTCTGTGCGCCACTCATCACTTTCACTACTTGTTATTCCTACATGCAAAAAGCAATATTTCTGCGTGACCCCTTGTATTCGAGGGTCACCGCTGCCTCCTATCTTGGTGGCTGAAGTGTGTATGTGTTTAATATCTTTTGAGTCGCATTGCTAGGCAACAGGCTAGGAGATGCATGACCTTGGCTTTGCAGAAACAATGGCCAACAATTGACGGGGACTTAAATAGAAAGCTGCAGCTCGTTGGCTGACTCCATGTTGGTGTGGTGAGAATGAAAACACGCCACTTTGGAAGCAAACACCTCCAACATGATGACAGGAAACCGTGAACACAAGCAGCCTGGTTGAAGTAGAGATGCGGAGATACTCGTTTTTCATTCACGCACGCTGGTTTTCCACCAATCCGATACAAAGCAGGCAGAATTTCTACTTTACTGCCTGGACTGATCCTAAGATGGAGTCTTACTCAGTGAAATCAGGCTTTGATTACAGTGATATGGGGCTTTAGAGGCACATTATATATTAATTAATTATAAAAATAGATAATTCAATAATTTGGCAACTAACAGTAACCTGATATTTCAATGAATTAATCAATCTAAGAAAATATGCTAGCCTATATGAGAATATTTGGGGAGGATTCAAATATGACAAAATAGTCCATGTATTAATTGATAAGTTAGTAACAAAAGCTTTGCTTTGCACAATCACAGGTAAAAACTGATTCTAATCAGTTCATTTTAAAAGAATATATGCCACTCACAAAATTGCTATTGTGACTTGCAGACACTACATAGGGCTTAAAAAAGTATTTTTATTCTTAATTCATCATTTTACTATTTTAATAACAAAAGAACAAATGTCAGTTTGATGTTATGTTTTTAAGTGTGTATACCCACTATTCTCTGCGCCAAGCAGGAAGCACTCAGGCAGCATCTTTGGGTGTCTGGGATCCACCTCCACTTTGATGGACATGTTGTTTCCTGCAAACACACAAAAACAAGAACGTACCTTTTTGTGGTTACTATCACTGCATGCCTGGTGAGCCTCTGTTTAGTATTAGCTGTGCTGATTTCAGTCTGCATGCGTCTTCATTACCAATAGCGATCCGCCTCATGGTGTCGGCCCGGCTGGGTTTTTCCGGTTCCAGAATCCAAGTCTGGCTGTCAATCTCATCCAGGACATCCCAGAATTCTGTGAGGGACTCCAGAACCAGCACAAACTGGCTGTGGAGCTGCTGCAGAGTACTCTGCCATATCAGACCACAACAAACAGAGAACATAGTTACTGTTGTAGAACATTGTAAAACTAGCTCCTCTTCATTAGCCAAACTACCTCAGTATTTTCATTTGCAACAGACCAGTGTCTGACTGACTGACTTAAAAATAGAATAAAACATATAATATATATGATACATGTATAATAAGAAAGTTCATGATGTTCAGAATTTGTTTGTAGAACAACTTGTAATCCAAAGACAATGGGCATTATTCCCAAATGCATACAACTTAAAGCACAAACATCTTCATATAGACAGAGAGAAAGGGAAGCTGATGGAAGTGTGAGACAGCAATACAGATGGAATGAGAGAGAGAAAAATTAGGGGGGAAAAATGAACCAAAAATTATGGGTCATTGTGCCAGCACAGTGCACACAATTAAGCATCGTCCAGGTGCTGAGAGCCTCAGCAATTACAGCCCAATTAATGCCAGTGGCATGATTACAGTTACAGCTCAGGATAACTACACTAGGCCCAGTTCAGAAAGGAGAAGGAAAAAAAAGAAGAAGAGCTGGTAATTGAATTCTTGGTGTATGAGAGAAGAACACGGGTAAGAGTGGAAGACTGTAAGAAAGTATGAAAGCTGGTGAATGTGAGCTGAGACTTGCTCCTTGGCTATCTCAATCATTCCTCTTTATCTATTTATATCTTTGACTGACCCCATTTTAGCTCTTCAAAGCAGCCACGCTGAAAGAATGTACTGCTCTTTACATGGATGCTGATGACTTTTCAATTTTTATTCTCAGTAAATTCTTTCCTCTGTGAACAGCCTCTAATTTCAAATGAATAAGAATTTTCATTCATGATTGTTTTCCCTTCAGACTAGCCTCATTTTCATAGAGCTGCAAGAGAACACATGGTATTGGTATATTCTGTTGTGGCTCTTTCTATGAATGTGTTGTAAGCTACACAGGTCTAGCTGTATTCTCCATAGAAGAGGTTAAGTAGGTTAAGTACAAACTACAGTCAGGTAAAGAGAACATTAGCTTCCTCTACACAGTGTCAGTGAATGCAATGTGGAACCACACACTGTTAGTGAAATTAAACTTATCAGTGTTTAAGATGTAGGTCGAAAGAGGGAATTAAAGAAGAGAATAATAGATGGAGCCATGTCTCCTCAGTTTTAAACATTTGCCCTACTGGACAAAACCTGAACAAGTTTCTGCCCTAACACTTTAGTACCGACAGGTCAGTTTGGTTTCGATTTAGGTGTCCACCTTCTACTTCACACCCCTAAAACCTTTTAAAAAGAAATACTTATTTCTTAAAATTTAAAAGAAGGAAAATGAGTTTTTGTATAAACTCAGACATATTCTGTGTATGACAGAGACTTATGGTTTAGATGGTCCATGTCAGACAATAATATCTGTAGTCATGTTAAACTTCTTACATAGCATATTGTATATAGTATTTCTAAAACTATATACACATATGATGCCTAGATATAAGGTGACACACACCTTTTTATTCACATTGAATCTTCCTTTTTTTTCTTAATATATAGGATTTCTGGTTGCTCAAAACTCTCTTTATATAGTCTACAAGCACACAGCACACAACAATACACATAGACCAATTCACACATACACACACAGAGGTTTTTTCTTCCCATTCTAGTTCCACACAAATGCACAGAGTGGCACGTTTTGGCCCTGCAACAGAGCAGGCAATAATTACTCATTCAAATGAACATGTCAGGACTGCCGACAGACAGGCCCTTCCCCCTGCCACACACACATACACACGCATAGCTCACACATCAGACAAAAAAACACACTTGGCACAGATGCAAGCACCTACATGCACATGCACAAACATTGTGTATACACACACACTCACACACACACTTCATGTTGCAGTGTGGGAGAGATCCATCAACGGCCCAGCAGGCAGACAGGCTCCATACGGTATCGCTGTTCTAAGCTGGTCCTCACTGTACGCCTGCCATGTATCAGCTCAACAACACACACATACACAGACACACACACACACACAGTTTTGTATGGCAGCCATTATGAGGACACTCACAGTCCCTAGCCCCCCACTGTCACGTAGGCCATGTTAATCTACTCTGTATCGATTTTTATTTTATCACATGTACTGCCTTACCCTAACCATCACAACTAAGTGCCTCACCATACACTGTAAGATAACCCTAAGTGGCTGGTTAGGGTAGTAAGATTGCTGCCTTCCAATGTGGGAGACTGGGGTTCGAATCCCAGCTGGGGCCTACCTCCAGTAGGGGTCCTTAGACAAGACTTCCTAATGCTTACCTACTCTACCCTGCCTGCCTCTGTACCACTTTGGATAAAAGCGTCTGCCAAATGACTAAATGTAAATGTAACCCTGATCCTAAAACACAGTCTTAACCCCAAAATTACTCCTTACACGCCCTTCTCATTGTGAGGAATGGCTAAAATGTCCTTAGTCCAGTGGTTAAAAATTCATGCTGGTCCTCACAATGATAGCTATATCAACACATACACATTATCCTCTCTCTGGAGCTGTATTTTCTATGATGGACAATCAACTGTTCTGTAAAAACACAATGTGTGTGTGTGTGTGTGTGAGTGAGAGAGAGAGAGAGAGAGAGAAGGTGACATACAGACTCAGAGGTAGCAACAGAGATGAAAAGCAGAGTTGCAGTGAAAGAAGCAAGATGGCAAACAATAGCCCACAGCTGGTTTTACATCAAAGCACTGTATTGCCAATTAGAGTGGATTAGATTTGAGAGCCTGAATAAAAATGTCTTAATAGAGCAGGTGGAGAAGTGTTTTGTCAAATTATGCAATAAGGTAGCAGAGGATGACTACAGTGTATTTGTTCAGCCCTTATGCACAGTGCAAGTCTCTCATGGCCTCAAAAAGTCACACTACAGACATTCAATACACAAAACAAAAGCAAAAAGAAACTGCAAAATGATCAAATCCATTTGCTTTTGTAATGTGAAAGACTTATAGCATAACAGCTGGAAATTTGTTATCACTTTGAAATGTCCAGTAAATCTATCCAACATGACCTTTAAATAAACACACAATGACATTTCAATCTGGCTTAATTATTTGTATTATTTCCTGGAAAAAAACATATAGTGTGGGTTATGGTCAATGCCCTTGCACCATTATAGTCAATGATGCATATATTTTACTGAGAATGAAGGTGAAATGGGACTTCATTCTACAAGGAGTTGCACAGTACTTGTAAAAGTACTATCTTAGTGCTCCCACAACGAACTTAGCCCACTAACAATCATACTGTGGCAAGAAAAACTATGTATGAATTTAATAGTTTGCTGCATTAATTTGTCATAAAATGTGATCCGATCTTTATCCTAGTCAAGAGTATTAACAAACATAATGTGCATAAAGAAAACAACCTTTCATGTCTTTATTTAGAACAACATAAAAACCTCACTGTGCGAGTGGAAAAAGTATGTGAACGACCTCTAAAAAGCTAATTAGAGTCAGGTGTTAGAAAAAGTTAAGATATGAGGTAAAGAAACAACCCCAAGTGACAGTCAAAGCTTGCAGTGATTGAGGGGAAGATAAATTACCAAGTGAATCAAAGAATTCTTCAGGATAATGTGAGAATGTCTGTACGTCAGCTGAAACTTTGTAGGAGCTGAGTGATGCTCTAGGACTGAACCAAAACACCAAAGCAAGTCAACAACAGAATGGCTTCAAAAACAAAAACAAAATCTGCCTCTTGTAGTGGCCAAGTCGGAGCCCAAACCTCAACCCGATAGAGATGCTATGGAACGACTTTAACAGAGCCACACAAGCAGGTCTGCAGGGCAAGAATGGGCTAAAATTCCTCCGGAACAATGTCCAGGTGTGATCCACAGCTACAAGAAACACCTGGTTAAGCTTATTGCTGCTGGAGGTGGGGGGGGGGGCACACTGGATAAAAAACACACTAGATAAAACATCTGCCAAATTCCTAAAAAAAAAAAAAAAGGTGTTCTGAGCACAGCACCTGAGTGGAGTGGTGAGATTTTCTGCTTCTACCAGATTCTTGCCAGTACAAAGCACTATGTAATGCAGGTTCCCAGGACAGAAAAAACAACACAATGTAAAAACAAACCACCAACATTGTTGTGTTAGACTGTCCAGTTAGAGCATAGTATTAAGATTTTGTTCTTAACACAAACACAATAGAGATTGGTCAAACTAGAGCTTTGTTAGAGGCCAGATGCTGATTTGTCTCTGTATGTGTGAAATCACTAACAAAAACACATGCTGCTGTCTTTCCACCATTTCACCATCCCAGTATACAGAAAGTCAAACTGTGTACCCCATAAATCGCATGATGAAAACTATGTGATACACTCCCAAAGCCTTTTCTCAGATTATTCCCATAGTGTCAAGGTTGCAATTTACAGTATTTAATTTTGCAGACCTTCATCTTGAGTGTGGATTTGGTTTCAGCACTGGGGTTCTGAAATCTAATCAACACCATTATTGTGGTGTGTATTGGCTGTAGATGCAGTGATTTACAGCACAGTAGTACTTTTCCCAACCTGTCTGTAGCATTGGCAACAATTACAACTGGGTTTCTGAAGTTAACAGTGCGAGTGAGTGCAGCACTGCTAAAGTTGAAATTCATAAAAGTTTAAAAATGTAATATTCTAAGGATGTAAGTGATTTTTTAATTGAAATTTCTAGTGCATTATTAATGCAGCCATTTTAGAGATTTAATTACAGTGGACCTTGCCTGAAATCATGTGAACTGTTGTGAGAAGATCACAGAATGCATAGTCATACACTGTATGAAATGAAAGTTGTTCATTAAAACAGTGTATAGTAGATTGGCCTTTACATGCTTGCTGACCATTGTCACTTTTGTCAAACTTTAAATTAAGTCTACCACAAACCCAAATATTTGACCTTAGAAACAGCCTGACTGCTGATGTTTAATTCAACGTTTAAGTTATTCTTGAGGTGCTTTTCATTGACACAGAAAATATTACTTTTGAAAAATGTTTGCCAGTTTTCTCAGAGTCTAGATTTTCTGGTATTCTGTTCTGAAGTTACAGGAGAACTAAAAATTGAGAAATAAAACAATGCCACCATATGTAGTTTGCACTTCATTACTGCGCAGTAATAACTGTCAACATGTTAAATGTAAAATATTAAGACCTATTAAAAGTGTGTGCATTAATCCTGGGGTTTCAGTGTCAGTGCTTTTTTTTGTTCATACTGCAAATGCTGACAAGAAATTCAATGTTGTCTTGCAGTTTCAGTACATACCTGTGGAGTCCATGTTAGAGCCAGAGGGACTGGCAGGTCAGCTGAGCATTCTGGAGCCTCTGCAGGGTGCTGTAGATAAAAAAAAAAACATGGGACAATCCTGTAATTTAGGTTAGTAAGAGGTGAGTAGAATTTATTGTACTGGTGAAATTAATGCTGTGGAAATTGACATTATTAGCTATTAAAGTACAGGTAATCCCAATAGCCCCAAGTAGTTCATAACTGGTATGTAGTAGCAAATAGTCACCATTTCAATGGATAATTTTATTTAAGAATTTGCAGTAAACACTGGCACTGCTGTTGGTGGTCAGTTTTAAAGTGATGTTAAAGCTTCAAGATAGATACTTGATCAGAACATACATGTAGAAGCCAGACCTGACCCTTTCACCTTTAATATCACATGACTCTCTGTCCTTTCCCTGTGGTCTTCCCTCCTCAATACCCTGCTAGCCAAGTCTCCATCCCTGCCTGTGCTGCTCCCTGCCTGGTGGTGCCTGGTGCCAAAGAAGCGAGGAAGGACAGGTGGGCAGCTGGGCACGGTGTGGGGTCCCACCTCCCTCCCTTGTCCCCAGTGAATGTCATCTGGGCTTTGGTAAGCACCACTTCCCTGTGCCGCCTACCCACCATGCCAAGAACATACAGCCCTGCTGTGAGATCCACAGAATACTGCCAAGACAGATCCTACTACTGATGAAAGTTTTAGGGAAAACTTTTTCTGAAAAGCCAAAAAGAAGAACCTATCTTTGACTATGCAATAGTGAAATCTTCTTCTTCTCTTTTGGCTTTTCCCATCAGGGGTCGGCACAGCGAATCATCCGTTTCCACCTCACTCTATCGTGGGCATCTTCTACCCTCACACCAGCCAACCTCATGTCCTCTGTTATAACATCCATATATCTCCTCCTTGGTCGTCCTCTTGCCCTCCTGCCTGGCAGCTCCATCTCCAACATCCTTCTACCAATATATTCACTATGCAATAGTGAAATATTACTTTTAAATATTTTAATGTTTTAGTTTATACTTCTATGCCAATACCGTTCATTTCTTACATTTTACACTATAATCACTGCAGTTGCCAGTAGTAAAATTAATTCAGTAAAAATATTTTAATTACAAACTGATAACTAACTTTTTGATAAATGTATCTGTTTTGCATTTGAGCCAACCTTCTTCACAATCAGCTTACTAAGCTACAGCAACTGAATTACACAGATGTTGTATGTAAAGCCAAAACACAGTAAACAAATGCACACAAATATTATTAGGGCTGAGAATTACGACCACAAGGGACAGTGTGGGGAAAAGAGATCCCACAGCTTTGCAAAATATGTGTCTTACACGGAAACACTTTTTTCATCCATTTGAAAGCATATCTACATTGTTTAGGGATCGAGCAATGTGTAATTGTAATGGATGATGTAAATATGGCAATTTGCATGTAATGTGTCTGTGTGTCACGGTGTTTACATCCATCCCCTATCATGGCAGCTCCCCCTCCCCAGTATGGGGAAAATTCGTCTTTATCCCAAAAAGCCTGAACAGACTCGACAAACCTGAGACCTAATAAAATGATGGTTTGTGCTTTGTTTTGTTTGGCCTAACATTACCACAGGGGCAAAACTGCTTCTGCACAGATTCCTAAATGTATAAATGTTAACTTTGTTGATGTCACTGTGCGTTGGCCTCAGTTTCAGAATAGGTACACCCATAACTGTTTCTCAAATAGTTTTTGGGTAAACATGTGGTAAGTCCGTGTTCTGAATCTTCTGTTTCAAACGTGTGTCTCTATAAAAACTGTGGTTCACTGTATGGTGTATGTGACCGAGAATAAACTCTCTATGCTAAGTAGTCTTCTGTAGGCTTACCTACTTTAGGTAAAGGTTTTGTGTGCCTTTCCCTAATAGCAGTGAACAGATAGAGCAGCTATGCAGATAAGTGTGGGTGTACTGCTTTTCTCTATGCATAGGGGAAGCTTTTCAATCATACAGAGGTCTATGTGGAGATGTTTTATCTTTGCTACATCTCAGTCACAGCAGGTTATCATGTCTATCCACAGCCTCTCCAGTTTCACCGAGATTTATGGGTGCAGATGTAAATCACTCTTTTGCTATTGGCAAATTAAACATCTTGTATGCATGTGGTAATGTCGACCTGTGTGGATGTGGATTGGCTGTATGTCAACATCAAACTGCAAAGTATATTATATTTGATAGTGAATAATTTTCATTGTTAAAATCATCCAGTCCTTAATGTAAACTCTGTGTGTAAGTGTGTGTGAGCGTTTGGGTGTTTTCCCATGTGTGTAGGTGAATCTTACCTTAGACTTGAGTTTAATAGTGAGAATGTGCTGCCTTCCAGAGGAGTCTTCCACCTTAAGTCTCAACGTTCGGAACTCTGTGTCTATGAAAAGCAGCCTGATGTTGGACACACACACACACACACACACACACACACACACACACACACACACACACACACACACACACACACACACACACACTAAATCAATATCCATTCATACATAAATGTACACATAACATTGTACACTGACAGCAGCCATCATCCATCATTAATCGCAGCAGCAGAGCAGCAATATTGAGACATCAGCTTTACCTCTGGATTTATCACAAGGTGACATTACATCAATCTACTCCTAAGGAGTTCCTTTTTTATACTTTGTATAAATGTGAGAATATAACAAATCTGATCATGCTGAGGCTGAACATTATTTTTATGTGGAGTCTTCATCAACTATCAGTGAGCAACCTGAATTGTATGTTTTCTAAATAAAATGTAAATAAGTGCTGATAGCAATAGTTGTGAACATTAATTATTATAATTAATAAAATCTATTAATTTCTCCCACAGTCCCCATCAGATGATTAGGCCTGACACTGATTACATTACAGTGTGTGTATTAAGTTAGCATGGCTACAACAACTACTATAACTGAACTAAATTAGTGAAGTTAACGAAATTATTGATCAATCATTAATCATTAATAGCTGTTAACATGTTAAATGGTGTAACAGTCGGTAACTGTCCTGTACTGTATTCTGATGTAGTACCTGGCTTACCCACTAAGTGCTCTTTAATGTTCACTGAGATGGACTTAAAAAATATATAAAAAATTTAAGGTAACTTTTTTTTATAAGTGCACTTCAAAGCTGTTTTCTGACAACTTAACGGTTTATGAGCTAATTCCATCTGAAGCTATTGTTAACGCCAAATTTCGACAGAAGGAGCAGCTTGTTAATGCAGGGAGCTTATCAGACAGCTGAGAGCAACGCAGCAGCTCCGGTGCTAACAGTCAGGACAAGCTGTGCTCTAATTAAACATCGCTTCAACACATACGTGACGAACTCTATGTAACACCCCCTGAACTGAGCATAGATGCGTCGGGCAGTGGCAATAAATGTGAAATTCTTTCTACAGGACGGTATGTGTGCATTCCTTGGATTTCTGAGCAGGTGATTCAGGCAGCTGGTATAACGTTAACTACAGTGAGCAACACATGCCACTTCCTGATGAGGTGGGGTTTGTGTATTACTTTATATATATATATATATATTACATAATAAAAAACAGGTTCATAGTAGCAAGTTATTTACTGTTCTACAGTAAGTAAGTGGACGTGTGGCCTGTGTGGCCTGATGTGTTAACCAGTGATGTGTTCAAGTTGTGTAGCATTGTAAGTTGTTTTTATTTCTATATATTGTGTATGGACAATGATTGAAATCCATTACAGTGCAGGATGAATTTAAATATAACATTTTTATATTGAAAATGGGGTATTAATGCTTTTCTTGTTTTGTCGCAGATGTTATTCCAGAATGCCTTGACAGGACACACGACTGACAACTCACTTCTGAATCCAAATCAATCTGCTCTAGTTTTAGTTTTAAAAAAAATGTTACAGAAGCTAGATTCAAACTCTCATTAAATAATGTCTCCCAATGACCTTAAGATGGGTTCACGTTTTCAAGCTTGAGTCAAACTGTAAATCAGAACTCCTCCTTGGTAAGCTAATTATAACCTATTGAGGCTGAGGACAAAACACTGATCAGGCGCAAGCATGCATCAAGACTGCTGTCAGATTTACTGCTGCTCCAGCACACTATGAAGGAGTCAGTCTCTGGCCGTCAACCACCCCCAACTCGACTGAGACCTAGAGACAAAAGACTGATCTGAGACAAAGCATTTGGACAGGCAGTCCTCCTTGAGATTTACAGTACATTACAATGGCTGCTCTGTGTCAAGGCTGACGTGGCTGTAGCTCTGCTGAGGATTTATGAAGTGTGGTTCAGGGGAGTGATGTGAGCAGTGTGCTCAGAAACACACACACCTAGGTAAGTGATAGAATGATGGGAGACAGTGTCCAATTTGCCTGACACATAAAAGTATTTGTTCATACACTTACAATCAGATACTGGTAAAGGTCATATGCAAACCAACATCTACACCTACAACCACAGGATAATATGATCATGACAGTTTGATACAGTTCACATTGAAATACTCTACTAAAATACATTTTGGCATTTTTACACTGAAATGCAAAAAATTGATTCAGAACACAGAAAATATGTTCCTCATTCATCTGTAACAATTTCAGGTAAAACATCGTAATCTTTCAAATGAACATATACTAAACAACTACCATTTGCTACAAACAGTGTGAAACTTGAGGGCTTTAAAAGTATGTTTTCTTTTTTGCTAAAAATTCAAGTGTGGATGTGGATGGTCTTAAATTGATCCTGCATAACTTCCCATTTTAAAATAGGTTAATGTCCAGTTGAGTTAATTTTTGGCTCCAGGTGTTTCTAAACTTTGTCTGGCAAGTGTATATTTCTGCTTATTCGGTCATCACTATCCATGTATCTAGAACATCTTGTATAGATGATACCCAGGTTACTTTAAGTGCTTGCCAAGAGTATGTATCAGTAAAGAGAGATAGAAATATAAAAAAACAATCACATTTACACTTGTTACTGTTATGAAGTCACTTGGGGTCAAGGATGGACCAATTAGATTTGAATGGTCAAATGACCAGGTCACTGTGACCTCATGCATGTCCCTCTCTCATCAATGCTATAGCTCATAAACGCTGGAAGGAATTTAATTACATCTAGCACAAACATCCCAAATTATGTGATCTCCTGCTAGAAACAGTCAGTTGTTCATTCCTATGCCAGGCAGTAAAGATGAAATGCCACATCTAGAGTAAAGAAATGGACACACAAGAAATAAATGAAGACCTAAAATTCATCCAAATCAAGCTCAGATGCGGCTGAAGTTAAACATGAAAAAGGTAAGTGATGTTAAGTTTTGTTTGCCCAAAGATGTGAAGATAGCAGCTGCAAAAATTCGGTCTAGTACCCTGTGCAGGTATGTTAATTAAGGGTAGCCACTCAATTTCTAATTTACTCGTGACAGTAATCTGTAGTTTTGCTGCTGTTAGTTCACAGGGTAACATACTGAAACAAACTCATATTTTTCGTATTTTGCCTTGTACCTCACTTGTAAGTTGCTTTGCATAGCACATTAAGAGAGGACGATTCAGTCCAGCACTCAACATCAACCAGCTGATAAGGTCTTACAAACAGCATCAACAGTTACAAAAGTCGCTGGTACATAGTGAACATACACATTTCCATCTCCGCTCTTCTGGGGTCTCACACCCAGGATAGCAGAGACTGCTGCCGCCCCTGTTTGCCCATGATGGAAACAGCATGACAGTCAGACATCCCGCTGGGAAGACTGATGAGAGCATCCTATTTGCAACTCCACAGCCAAGTGAGCTGCTTCCAGACAGACAGTGCAGACCATGCACAATTGTACTCACACATGTGTGCACCTATCTGACTTTTTTTTTTTTTTTTTTTTTTTTTTTTGGGTGGCTTGACAAAGTGATTCATGAACATAGAAATCAACATATACCAGGCAGATGTGTTAGTGTGTAGTGCATGAGAAAATCACATGCAAAATGATGGTATACTCAGTGTATGATAAACAAATAGAAGACAGTATAAGTCCCAAGCACTAAAAATACTTTGTAAAGCACGGAGAGACCCATTTATTCATTACCCTGGTTTACAGTCTAACTGTTCTAACCAGGCCATTATCATTACTTACTGCATGTAACTGCGTAACTCCATATACCATTTCTGATTACAATTAAATCACAGGATAATAGGAGTGATTTATTAGCTGGCCTAATAATGTAACAGAAATAAAGACGGTGGAACTAAAAACATCTATGTTGGAACCATCTTTTTTGGAGGAAGAGCGGCAACACAGTGTGACAGATGGATAACACCGAGACGACGTTCTGTAAGTACACCAAGAGGAACATAGAGTGCCGGCTGTGCCCGTAATGAGCTGTAGAGCTTCCAGGGGCCACATTTTTGGGCCTCTGACATCTGATCTACTTGACCTCACATTTAATTAATTAACACATAGTTGTGCCATCTCCAGTCAATTAAGATGACCACACTCTCATTTGCAGAAATGGAGACGGAGAAAAAAGAGAGAGCGTCTCACTTACCTAGTCTTGCCCAATCAGCAGACAGAATTACAGCTGAAAACCCCTGGTGGCTATTAGCACGGCCCATACCAATTAAGACGCTAAGCGAATCTCGAGTGCTTTAGAGATTGAGGCCCACTGTGTATAATGCCTCCTTACCGTAACATGACACCGAAAACGACGTTGGTCGCATTTCCAGCATTAAGCATACCTTCACCCACCCTCCCCCTTCTCCTATTAAAACCTGAGAGTCTTCAATTAGAGCCATTTGCATTTTGCTAATATCATAATTGTACCTGTGGTCATTAATAGAAGAGTGGAAAATGAGTGTAGTAGTTAGGGCTTAATCCAAGCTGGGGGAGAAGAGATATCTTCTTCTTTGCACCATCACCTCCTCCTCCCCCTCCTTCTCTCCTGATGAGTGGAGATGATGGTATTAGCTGGGCCTGTCACTGCACGTGGGCTGAGTTATTAAATGTGACCTGGATTTAACTATATCTCAATAACTAAAAATAAGGAAGTCATTAAGAGCCATTTGTTAATGTGGAACCGTGTTGTTGCAGCCTCTCCATTCAGTTTAGAGACTGCTAGATAAGGGCAAACAAAGATGAAGGACTGCTCCACATAGCTGTTTGAAACAGAGTTTTCCAGCCACACGGGGGAAACACGCAACAACAAAAACATAGAAATAATAAGTTACAGGGTCATTAATAACGTTTTCTTTCTTATGGCTGGTGAGTTTCATAGAGCAGCCTAATTTTCCTCATCTGCCAACATAGAAGCTACGTTATATAGCTGCTCTTTATATAGCTCTTTAGAGCAAAGGATAAACTAAAGTGTTGACATCTACATTATCATGTCTGTAAGCAAATTACTTAAGAGTTTTCTGGGACCATGTAAATTATGTAAGTCGGGAAGTGAACATTCTCATTAAAAGAAGATAACAATTAGCTTTTTGCTTGACTTAGACTAAAAGTCAGTTTAAAGAATATCGTACATTCAGTTCTCCTTCAGTAGCAGTAGTCATCATAACACTGCTGCTGTATGGGATGTATGGCTGCTGTGTCGAGGTCTCAATGGCGACTTCTGTATGCTTATTAAGATCAGCTAAAGTGAAGTGAAAAAACAGCCCCGCAGGCTACATTTAAAAAAATCAAGCAGTTCATTACGCTGTTGTTGTATTTGACTCATTTTGCCTGAAACTTGTCTTTGAACTGTTGCTTCATTTTTTTAATGTTACTGTACCTGTTTAAGGATCCTGAGGAGTAACCTTATTAACGCTGACATCACTTGCACTTTTTTTTGTGCTTTTGGATCTAGTGGAGTGTAGATTTATGTTTTAGTCAGCAGTCCATTTTTGCATGTTTTTATGTTCGTATCACTTAAACTGGACCGTACCTTAGAGGAAGACGCTGCAATAGCAGAGAAGATTAGAGGGTTATTTAAAATTGTCGTAAATGTGTGCGAGAATTTCCCACATTCTAAAAGTCAGATTTTATGATTATGTGTCAATTTATTTTAGCCCATACCAGTTCATTAAAATATGACTGGATCAGCCACAATTCTGATCCAATTTATGGATTCTAAACACAGAATAAATCTTTGGGAAGTTACTAGTGGTTACCACAGTAACCTGATTAAGATTTCACATAAATGCATGCTGCACCAGACTAATCATCTTAAAATCAGCAACTGGCAGTCACATATTGGCTTTTTCAATGTCAATATGATCATCAATCAACACAGTGTCAGTCCTCAGACACTTTGAAGGTACTTGTCAGCGAAACATGTGAAGATACAGTAGTAGACTCGTCCAATATTTGACAAGTTAGTAACTGATGCTGCTTTACAACATGGCACAAGAGCCAGGCATTAATGGTGCTAGTTGCCCACTTACTTGTCCCATCCAAGCGCCTCCATCTCAGACATGAGCTGCGAGTAATACTGCGGAGGAGAAATGGCTCTGCACACTGGACGGCTCTTGAGGCCCACTTCCTGCAAAGACATAGAGAAAGCTTGTTCCTTTAAACCCAGATTACTGTGCACGTCATATCACAACTTAACCCTCTGCATCATTGTTCTTCTGCTAAAAGCAAACCAGGGTTGACACTCTTATGCCTTTATTCGTTGGCAAGCACATAGGTTGTTCATTTATCTAACAAAATGTACATGTACACGTGTGCCTCACAATCAAGGCTATTGATAGTGCCTGAAGGTTCCCATTTACCTCCTATTCATAAAGTAACAATGTCAAAGTGACCGTGCTAACCACTGTGTCACTGTCCTCCTTACCAAGACAGTCTTCAACTCCAGAATGAAACTGACAAGATCAGCCGACTGCTGCAGCCTCTGCGAGAAGTTGAAAAAGAGAGAAAAGACACTCTTGAATGGGAGGATAATGAAGTGACAGTGTCTATTTTTTTTCCTCTAGTCAGCCATTCAAATCAAACACAGTGTTTGTGATTAATGGGGGCTGCCACCAGCTTTAATAATTAATGATAGCTTAGAGGCTGTGAAAATAATGAACTTTGCAGCCCGGGGTGAAATATCAATCTCATCCAAATAACCTTGAGGGGCCACATAACAAATAGGGACATTTTCCAGGCGATGTTAATTAAACAGTGAAAAATATTTTTTCTCTGCTTCTGAGTGAGGCAAGCCTTATGAGTGACAGATGGAAAGGAGAGACGGCAGGCACAATGCAGCCCGACACAAAGGAGCCGAAATGACACAACAAAAAATAATAAAACACAGAACAATCAGCGGGATCTCAATCAAAGCCGGCTGACACAACACAAGCAAACATAATATGACGCAACAAGCACAAAAAGTCAAATTAAAATGTGCTGTATGCGGAGTTTACCTGCTTCACTATGTGCTCATATCCACGCAACAAGTGTTTTAACTGCCAACTGCAGTGCAGCCTGCAATACAAAGTAATGTACAGTTAGAACAACAATGAAACAGTAAAGGAAACATGAACAGGAGAAGAGGTGAAGGGATCTTTTGTACTTGGCCCCTTTGAGTTGGCGATCAGCTGGTAGTAGTATTCTCATTCTGAAGTCTCTTTCCTAGAACAACACAAAGTGACTTTTAGTTTTGTGACAAACATGCTATATTATAGCAGCAACAGAAGGCTGCAGTGTTGCATTTCCTCTCTCACTCACAAATGAAGAACATGTTCTATTCAGAAATTGGACAATATATAGTTTCGTCGTACATTGGAAGAGGTAGATTGAGGTTTAGTCATAAATTTAGACCACTTCTGAATGAACAGGATCAACTACTTGATTCGGCTTAAAATAAATAACTTAACTGGTTTGTTTTATGTAAAAAAAAAAAGTGTAGATAAAATGTCACGTTATACAGTTTCGTCGCATGTTGCTGCAACAAAGCAAAGAAATAGGCCTGCTAGTGGTGGGTGCAAATGTCAATTAAGTAGTTTAAACGCAGGCGAATTTACTAGTAGGTCCTGTATTCTCCTGTACACTCAGAAGCTGCTCGTTGCCACATATACGTGTAAATATATATTTATATATATATATATAACTTTTCAGGTTAACTTGGAGGGCGCTAACACATGAGCTAAGTACAGTTACCTGGACAGTAATGAATCCGTCATAGACCGTTTTCTCCTTGTTGAGCGGTAGAAGCAGCGGGTTGTCTTTCACTAATGAGCTCTCCATTGAACTCAACTCGTTAAGTCACAACCTGAAGTAACTAACCACGGGTGTTTGGTATTTAAACTAACGTTATTAAAACCAGAATCTGCAGTCACGGTGGAAAAAAGTGAAACCCGCTCATCCCGCCATTGAAGCAAAACAAAACACGTCACGCGGCTGCCTTCAGGGACTTGGAAAAAAGGTCGGAATTCCGAAAAGTCACGGAAGTTGTTGGTGTGACGTTTAAGTGTCAGCGTGAAAACGCCGAATTACGTGGCTGTATAGTTATGCTGTTAACTGTTAGTTGTAATGATCACACGCGATGTTAGTCTATATCTGGAAGCTGTGACTGGAAGCTGACAAGAAGATAAATAAAAACAGAACCAACTTGAAATGATATAATAATCTTGTCAATACACAGCTCAAGTGTGTGGTACAAAGGCAGATGTGGAGAGTGATTCATATCCTACAAACAATTGGTAGTTTTCATTTCACTAAATTGATCTTTCACTAATTTTCAATTGGCTTTTTAACTCCTTTTGGGCAGCATGTTGACATGAATGGTACTGGACGTCTCTTTGCCTTATCTGATTTAAAATACGTGTCTGCATCTAGCATGAAGGACGCCTCCAGATGATGTCATCCAGACCATATGAGTTCAGATGATGTCATCTTGTTTGCTCATACTACAGAAGCTGTAGCGTTGGTCGACATGCTCCTCTACGTCTTCGCTGCTTGCATCATCATCGTCACCCAGCCCAATAAATTAGGACGCACAAGAGCTCAATGAAGTAGGTGAAGGCACAAAAAAAAAAAAAAACACCACCTTAACACCAACTAGTGTTTTTTTTTATTTTGTGCTGGACAGAAGTCAGCATGTGAACTAGTCTGTGGCAGTCCCATACACAGAAACCAACACCTGCCAATTGTAGCCAGCATTCATGTTTTCCCTCGCTGACCCCTGTCTACCACAAACCACCACTTTTCCTTTTATCTCTAGTTTGGTCTCCACCAATTTCTTTAGCTATTAAATGCTCCACCTCGACTAAGACTTGATCTTAGTTTAAAGTCAGCCTTGATTTGAAGCATGGTTACAGCCTTGTCGTGTAATATTAGCTGGTGCATTGTTGTTGTTGTTGGACTACATGTGACCTCTGTAAGTACATCCTGCATGTGCAGTATGAAACTGTCTCAACATATGGAGCAAATGGAACTCTGGAGATATAGGAAATTCCTAATCCAGTCGCACATGTTTACTGTGAAAGCACACTCCAACAATGCACACTTGTCCTTCACTTTCCTCTGAGCCACATTCATTTGTGGAGCTGCGAGGAGAGAATAGGAATGCGTGATTATACTGTAGCTGGTAAGGGGAGTGTGTCAAAACGTGCATGCCACACAATGTGCCTGGAGAGATTGATGTTTTTGTCATCCACCTGCTTCAAAGCTGATGCAAATAGAGAAACCTAGCCAGGCAGGCTCGCAAACAAAAGACGGAGAACCTCTCTGCTCCTCTTTGCACATCTGTTTTGGAGGAATATCTGAGGTTTGTGTTGTGACTCACACTGGGCTCAAAATGAATGCACTGAATGTGACTCTTGTGTCTGGGAGTGGGTAAGTGCTGAATGCCCTTTTTTGTTCTCTTACAGAAATGGGAACAATTTAAAGCTTTTTTTTTTATTATTATTTTTTTTTATTTATTTATTTATTTTGTAATATGATGCATCAGTGAAGTAGCAGTGGGAGAAAGAAAGCAGCGGCGGCGGCGGTGGCGGCTGTGCCGGCACTCTTCCCTCCCTCTTTCTCTCTCTCCCTCTCTCTCTCTCTCTCTCTCTCTCTCTCTCTGTCTTTCTGTTTTTGGCTCACTCTCTCTTTCTTGTCATTGAGAGTAAATCTGCAGGCGTGCAGTGCGACCGGCTTTAATGGCATTCCAGTTGCAAAAAAAAAAAAAGGGCATCAAAATGTAGCATCAGAGGATAGCAGAGGGGCAGATGCATATAGGCGGTGAGCTCTCTGTCGTCTCCTGTCTCTGTCTGCTTATCCCCTCTCTCCCCTCTCTCTCTCTCTCTCTCTCTTTCTCTCTCTGACCGCTCTCCCTTCCGCTGCCTGAAGCGCCGGGCTCCGTCTGGGAGAGGAATGATCTATGGTGCTTTGTTTATCACTGGCTATGGTCACTTCTCTGGAATGCAATTGGCTGGAATTACACCGTGTGGGTCCTGCACCCTGCATCTCTCTCTCTCTCTCTCCCTCTCCTCTCTCTCTCTCTCTCTCTCTCACTTTCTCTCTCTCTCTGTTTGAATCAAGACATGAGCACCCCTGCCTTGTCCAACGTGCCTTTTTACCTCTCTCTCTCTCGCTTTCTTTTTATTTTTTTCTCGGTGTTTTGCATGCATCTGAATGATAATGGGACATATTGTTGCCTGGACCAGTGATTGATTGAACGGCTTGACAGCAAAATGTGTTAGAGACATTCAGGAGTTTGTGCATGCCCAGTTGTAGATTATCTCATGTTTTGTCCTTCCCGAGCACCATTTTCAATCTGTTTTTCTTTTTCATTCTGCTGTTTATCTGAATAATATATCGCAGGATTTCTGAGCACACTGGGAGCGTTTGAAGCTTTTCAAATGAATTCCCATCAGTCAGATTTTTATGTTTTAAAGATACAAAATTTATTTTGGATTTTTATATTGTATGATTTATTTTTTTTGTCATGTGAAAACAATATGTCAGCACATTTTGTCAAAAAATGCACGCGGATAGATGCACACACACGCACACACACACTTGGTGTATGTTCTTTGTGGAAGAAAATATTTGATATAGTGAAAATTACACAAGGTTCTTATTTTGAAATCCATTTTTAACTCTCTTTTAAAGCATATTTACTGCATGTGTTCACGTTAATACTGTATTTGGCTTAACTGTAAATTTATAGACCGATTTTTTCCTTTTATATATCACAACTGATGCACAATTTATGTCAAGCAGCAGCTGATATAACAGTTTTTTTCTCAGACTGTGTGTCTTCAGATATGTGGGAGTGCAGTGTGTGAAGTCGTAGCTATGGATTACAGACCTCACAGGTTGCGGAGGTGGATGTCTGTCCTGCAATGCCTCCCTGTCACTCAACGGTGAAACTGTGGGGGTGGGGGGTCTGTGTGTGTGTATTAGGATTAGATCACAACAGTGTGATGCTGATATTGATACTTGTGGATCCTTGAGAGTTGCTAGGTGGCTGGAGACAATCCCAGCTGTCACTGGGTGACAGGTGGGGTGCACACTGGACAGGTCGTAGGGCCTATTTTTGGGTGTAGGCTGCAAATACTTGATATTTATTCTCTGTGTAAAATTAAGGATATTTAAGCTGCAAAAACTGTGTAAAGAAAACATCTTTCAGACTCTGCGGCCTGAGCCATACTATTCTCTTCTACTGCCTTCTACAGTATGCTCTGTCATGCACTACTCAGCCCTTCAGGTATTAGTCATCATCAATAAATACGAAAGCTCCATAGCACCATTGGTAGCACCATTCCTGGTTCGAGTCCTGTTGGGGACCTTTGCCACCTTTCCTATGTTTCCTGTCTGCCGCCTTAACAACACTATCAAACAAAGGGAAACATGCTCCAGAATTTACTAATCTGGAAGATGTACTCTGATTGGTTAGAAGGGGGAGAAAAAAAAGTTATTTGCCACAGTTTTAAGTTTTTCTTAACTCTTTACTCATGCAACCGTGCATGTATCATCTGTACTTACTTATGCTTGATGCTTGCTGACGGCGTGCGGAGAGAGGTCAGCAGTCTGTCACAGGGGAATTTGTGGGTGTAGGCTGCAAATAACTGTTATTTAATACAATTTACTAAACTTAATTAATCAACTCTTTCTTCATGGAGTTGCTTCGCGTTCGGGTGAATAGAGCTAAACAAAGAAATGTATTGAATCTGATTAATTGACGAGTTGATTAGTTGATCAACAGATATATGAGCAAGGAAAATATGACCCCACACTCACACGCCCATCCATTTGTAGCATTGAAGGTAATATATTGATCTGAGAGCTCAGGTGGAGTTTTGCTGCAACATAATGTGCTGCCCCCACTTTCCTTTAAGTGCTTTTTATTACTCTACACCTAAAAAGTCATCCCGCCCCACTATCTCTACATCTACTTGGGCCAATCACTGGTGAACATATCTACTGATACTATGCAGATAATTTCCTAATCTAAGCCAGCGCTCATATCTACGAGGCAGAAAGCAAACAAGAATATGGATGCAATGCATGTCCACTTGAGCTGATTAGTGTGTGAAGTGTGCTTGTTAGGCATACTGTGAAGTGTGCTTGTTATGTCTCCAGCCCTCACACTTGATTACTGCTGGCACTTTACTACTGATAGCTGTGCACAGAGACATAGCTGGGATCTGATGTGTTTGGTGACTAATGGAAATGGGGAAATATTACCAGCTCTTATTCTGAAAAAAAAAGAAAAAAAAAAACAGAATAAAATCAAATACCGTGACGGCCAACAAAGTCTTCGGTGGCGCACATTCATTCTCGAAAGTGGCCCAATATATTAAATTATTGTAAACTGAAATATCCTCAAGTGATCACGTGTGTTACCCCAACACAACCTGGTTTAACGTTATACGTCTTGTCCTCATACCTCTTCCTTTTCTCTGGTTCTCACCCTCTTTAGTACTTGAAAAAGCGTGAGTAGCGCCCATTGACTGTTATTCCATATGCTGTATTATTGGACATGCTCTTCCATAATGCATGCATTTCACCTAGAATCCCTCAGTAATTGCGCAACTGAATCTAATAGGGGTTTGAAATACAATGTGAAATTTGGGGGGGAGGGTGAAATAGCCTGCTGTGATTCTCCATCTGGTCTGTGCGGTATTGGAATGGACCATCCTCCTTTACCATGCTGGCCCAGAATAAGCTTCACTTTGAAGGATCAATTCTTTTATTATTGAAGTCGGTCTCGGTAGTGCGGGCTAATACATTCTGCATTGATCTCCCTCCCCTCTCCCAAAAATCTTTATTGCCATTCCTTCCAGCAAGGCTCACATTTAAAAAGATATGTTCGGGAGAATAAAGACTTTACAAAGTGACTTGAGGACAAATAAGCCTATAAACTGGGATATTCCTATTTTAGTGGGAAGGTAAGACAGGGGAGAAGAAGTAGTCGGAGGTGCCAGCAGGAGTTTTGAATTTCATTACCAGCTTTGCAGGGAGAAATTGAAATCATAAGCATGAGGAAAAATACCTGGTAATTAAAACTGTCTCGCTTGCGCCGAGGCTTTGATACCTGCTTGAGAAAGTGCACGCAAGTGTGTTTCTGCCTGGATGTACGGAGAGACGTACCATGTGCTGGCACGAATTTTCCGTGAGGTTTGACATAAAGCAGAGGATGTGAGAGAGTGTGTTTCACACTTCTTTTTCCTCTGTCAGGAGGATCTGTGTTGACGACAGGCAGTACAGCGTGAGTGTGAGTGTGTGTGTGTGTGTGTGCACGCTCATGGATTGCTGTGACTCTATCTCTTATTACTATGCACATTCTGCTCACTGGACCTGTTTAGTCTCCAAGTGATGTTTGCCACGAGTACTCAGTCTGAGTAGGAGTAGTGTATGTTCAGATTCATTAATCATTTCACCACTGTCTGAAATCATAAGCATCGGCACTGATTTTTAATTGGAATCTATTATAATAATATTCATAAGGAGGAGAACATTTGCATGGTGCTTTAGCTAAATGTGTCTTAGGTGTGTGTGTGTGTGTGTGTGTGTGTCTGTGTGTGGCCTGTCGCAGCAGACACAAACAGCTTGACGCGGCTGTATTGAAATCAAACTCTGAAGCATGCGTGCCAGACCCTTATTGAACAAATTTGCACCAGTAAAGCCAGCAGTTGAGGACATTAATGATCTGGACCCGCTGGGGTCTGGTGCCCGGCGTCCACAGGCTAGCAGCTCGATCCCCAATCAATAGCTTTTTATTAAAATTGTTTGCGAGGCAACACAAATCCATATTGTTTTGCCTTGTACATGTGCACCCATGTGAAATAAGTTGCACATATACATATATATATATATATATATATATATATATATATATATATATATATATGTACAGACCATTTTGGTTGATATGCATGAGAAAAATAAAAACAGAGCAGCAGTTGTTTGGCATTATTGGAATATCCATTTCAACATTGATTTTCATAAGAGATGCATTTGTGATTATATTATTTTCCTTACCCTCAACAGGGCTAAATTACATATCATATTATCCCTGGTATTAAGGCAAAATTAATAACACAAGTAATTATTATACTCATGTCTAATGATATGCTGCAAGGGCCCTATTGATTCAGTCGAGATGCATCTAGGGGAAATGGCTTGGAGCTTTGCCTGACGACAGGCGCTGCCAGTGCGCCCTGTGTGTGTGAGCGTGTGTGTCAACAGCAGAACATCATCCTCGATTTACAGTTTAAGTTTAGTGTCATTTCACACCTAGAATCCAATCAGAGGTCAGTAATTAAGCTTTGTTATCTTGTCTGTTTACACCTGTTTCCCATAAGCCCAGGTCCTGAATTGGATGTGACCTTTAGCTTTATTCAAAATAGAAATCAAAACTCACATTCTCCCAGTGCTCTACAATTGATCTAAGTGAACATTGAAAAATGCAGCTCATTCCAATTGAATCAGTCCAGAATGACTAAATGACTGAGACACTATTACTTTTGGTTATTTAAAGTCACTTTCTTTGTCTTGAAATTCATGTAACTTGCATTTTTATTGTCACCGTGATACAGATGGAGACGTGACCTACCTTAGCCTAGTGTCAGCTCTTATGAGGTAAATCCTTTAGAGGCAAAATCATTGTGTAGAGATGATTTGTAACAATATGAAAAACACCATTTTTCAAAACCATCTGCAGCTTGTTTTTTCCCCTCCATTCGTTAATGTGGTTTCATCTCATCACTCCTTGAGGTGAGAAGAGAGTGAGCTGTAGTTGCAAGCGCCTGCCAAAAGAGGGCAACATAATGTCAGAATTATCCCCCCTCCACCACCACAGCCTCCTTCCATAGCCCGGTGCAAGCCAGCGAGCAGGGGCGAAGTGTAGGGAGAGTGGGGGGTTCGGTTTTAGATGCCGGGTTAAACATGTAAGTAACAATAATTTGTATTTGTGACTTCCACCCCTTCCCGTCTCCATCAGCCTGAGGTTCAAAGCTTCTCTTCCACTCTCCTGCCAACAAAGCCGGCCGTCTTGTCACGCAGTGATGCCAGATAGCACAGCGGAGTGGATGAAGTTCTTCAGCAGTCAAGGTGTCATTATGGAGAAGACCTCGCCTTGGTGCGGCGTCCCCGGCTATAAAAAAAGAAAGAAAGAAAGAAAGTAGGAAAAACAAAAAGGGTGGAGGTGGTGCAGTGGTGGGAAATGAAATATGCCACTCTCCCTTCTCCCAGTTCTCGTCCTAGCTCAAGTTCCAGACCCCTAAATGTGGCGCTGGGCCTCAGCCAAGGACGCTCACATGCAGAACGGCGACAAGATGCTGATTTGATTTTCATTTTTTATTTGGATTCGTCAGATTTGCATTCGCTCCCTCACTTGGTAACTGTTTTCCATGTTTTTTTTTTCCTCACCCTTTGATGAGGTGGCCGACAGTTCTTGGGAGAAAAAAAAAGGCACAGATGAACAGTAATTGATCACATGCTAACTGACACCTTTTGCCATCCCTTGTTTTTGGGCTGTTAAAAATCCCACAGCCCATTTGTTCTATGATGTGACAGCATTGATGATAGGATGACAGATGTCTTACTAGCCCACCCCTCGGTGCCAACAGCCACCACCCGTCCCATCTCCTCATCGCTCCTACCCCACACATGCACACTGAAACAGTTCGAGCACAGCTGCATTGCTGCAGTGTGGCAGAGACCCCTTTTACCCCACCCCTCCCCAGAGGCCTTCCTTCCTCCCTCCCCTCTAGAGGACAGAGTGATGGGCCTCTTTGGCACAGCACTGCCTCTTTGTTCCCTGCCAGGTCGGCTGCAGGAGGCAGGGTCAGCTGCACTTCACGTTTTCGGCCAGTAGAGGCTGACATGCCCTGCGTGGTGAGAGGCTACACGAGGAAAAGCAGGAGAGCCTCGGTGCTGACATGTTCTTAGAAGCAGCTGCTTATATTTGTTAGCACTTATTAATAGGCACGAGGCAAAATTACACGTATTCTAATTGGTTTCACATGCAACAACAGTGTAGTGGGAGCAACTGTAATGCATAACACCGCCGTAGTGCCTGTGGAACAATTCAATTACTCTGGACTTGCTGTACAATTAGACTCGACTTCAGCGCAGAGATTGAAAGTCAGTTTGACAGTTTTACAGAAAATGAATCCGCAAATCAGTGATTCATTAAATCACACAAAAAATGTTTTAGTTTCAGCTTTTTTAAATATAAAAAAATGTAAATAACCTCGCCTTACCACCAGTAAAAGGCCCTTAGCGAGGCCCCTTTCACTTTTTACTACATTTATTTTACAATCTGCAGTAAGTTACTAGTCACTTTCTTGCTGCTATAGATATAGATAGATATAGATCTTACCTACATTTCATTGTTACATATGCCATGTACAATGCTAAACATAAAAGTTGCCTTTTGATGCATTGTACCAGGGCAAATTATCATCTTCAGTCCCTTTGGCTGCTGGGATGGAGTCAGAAAGGTGGCACAGGTTCCACCTCACTGGCCACACCTGGTGTCACCCCATGTCATAAGGACGTATGTAGGTACCTGACAGATTATTACAACATTATTGTAAATAATCAAAAAACAACATTTATTTATGTTGTTAATTTAAAGTAAATTTCTATTTTTTTTTCCCACTGGATTTTGATCACAGTTGCAGATATCATCCCTGCAAGAGATGCAGTTTTACCTTTGCCCGGCCATTTAATGCTATTTGTCTGTGACTACTTGAAGTTAAGAATTAGTGAATTAAGAGATACTTCTACTTGTGGTGAAGTATTTCTTTAGGAAAGTATTTGAAAGTTTGGTTTGTGTACTTTTACCTCTCTGTCTCTGGGATCTTCAGCCCCAGCAGCTCCAGTAGAGATGCCCCCAGGACAGCAGGTTGTACTGGGCAGATTCCAGGTGTGAATGTGTGAAACTGTGCAACTTTCAGTGAAGCATCGCTGAACACATGCTACTGTTGTTATCACAAATTGAATATGTCTGGGTTGTTGGCGTCTTAGTCAGATAAACCTCCTCTTTTGAAGGTGTCGCCTTCAGCTCTTGGAAATCGAAGTTGTATTTTTTTTTATTGTTTTATAGAGAAAATAATTATCAGGTGAAGGGATCATAAAAATAATTGGTGATCAGTCTTTCTATGCGTCATCAGTGAAGACACCGCTGTGATTTGGTCCTATTTTAATTTGTTGCTCAGAAAAACAGAAATGACTCGGAATGCCGAGCCAAGTTTCACCCCGACACGCTGCTAACCTCCTAGGCTGACACACACACACACACACACACACGCTCTCCGATTTTCTATTCCATATGCACTATGTGCATCATTCTATAATATCCTTAATCCCACGCACACAACGCAGCCAACAGCAGGTGCATTCAGCTGCACTGTATGTACAACAAACTCTTCCTCCTCGCGTACGAGCACTTGAAACAAACTCATTACAAATACACATCTTGCTCCTTTTCATTTTGTTCTTTTTGATATTTTATGGAGCCTAATGTGATATTCAGACTTCTGCTGAATTGTCATTTCCCTTCATACTCGTGTGTGTTTGCATATTTATTATTATTGCCTTGTTTCCTTCTTGCCAGGTTTTTGTAGAACATTTAGCTAATTGATTATCACATGCCTTGGCCTTATCAGCAAACCGTTATTTTGTAAATGAATATTCAAGAGCGATGTCTCCTCTCTTTGCCTTTGTAGTATATTATTTGTGGACAAAATATGCAAACACAGAGAAAGGCAGCTTGCTTTCTCTGCGTCACTGCCTAATTACATTTTGCGCTTGCACCTATACACAGACACGGCGTGTATTTATAGTGGAGGAGAATGAATTCACACACTCACCCGGCTGCAGTTGCATGCCAGGCATCTGTTTATAAAGTGTTTCTTTCTCTGGGATGGTTCTGCAACTGCTTTGCACCCGCCTTCTACTGGAGGAAAAGAGAGAAAGAAGAGAGAGAAAGGCGCTTAATTGCTCCTGTTTCATGCAAACCTCTCCCCCACTTCCACCAACACCTCCCCATCCACCACAAGCCCATCAAATATCCACCGCCTGGCTCATCTTCTGTGTGATCAATTTGCCTTGTTTATGTTTAAACGCTGTCATTCTTGTTGTCGCCGCCATCTTTGCGAGGAGCCTCGTTGAGGGTGGGGGCCAGATGGATGGCATCGCCAGGGAGGAGAAGAGAAAAAGAAAATAGTGGAGGGAGGGAAGGATGGACTGACAGGTGGAGAAGGTGGGATTGGGAGGAGGAAGGAGGAGGGGGGGGGGGATCAGAGAGTGAGGGATGGAGTGACATAGGAGATTTGACAGACAGAAAGCAAGACGAGGATGAAGAGGGAGGGGTGGGTTTATCTGCGACATCCCTTGTCATCATATATGTAGATGCCTTTTGAAGTTTGCAGCGTGTGCTCCTGCGCCTGGTAATGTAGCGTGCACCCCTGCAAAAAAAAAAAAAAAAAACCTCAAGCACCTTATTGCGCCCAGTTAGTCTGCGGCGGCTAATCGTGCTTGGCAGAACATACTCTGCTTTAATTTTAGCCATAATGACGATGAGAGGAGCAAAAATGATACTTTAAAGAGCAGAGGAGAGTGGAGGCAAAAAAAAAAAGAAGAAGAAGAAGAAGAAGAAGATGAAGAAGAAGAGGGGAATGAAAAGAGTGAAAAGAGGACAGAGGGAAGAAAAAGAGAGAAAGAGAGAGAGGAGCTGTAAAGGTGATTAGTTGTACTGGCGGATCTTGGCGGTGGAGGAGGTTGGAACACTAATCCTTGCTTTGGTTGGAGACATTTTCGCGCAGTAGGTCCCTTCTTTCCGCCCCCTCTCAATTTTAAGCCCCGTGTCAAGCTCAAGCCCTTCTTTTCCAGCGCTCACTTGCTCTCATTTCCTCTGCCTTCTGGCAAGCCCTGCTATTTATAAGAAAAATCATTTTTCTTTCTCCCTCTCTCTCTCTCTCTCTCTCTCCCTCTCTCTTTCTCCTTTAATTCTTTTCCTGGCGTGGTTTGATTTTCTGCCCTGCTTAGAAGAAGGTGCCCAGATGAGTGGCAGCCAGCCAGGGCTCATCTCGCTCGGCGCTCTTCCTCCCCTTTCGCTCCTCTCCTTTTCGTCCTCTTCCTCCTCATCCTCTCTCACGTGTCTTTTTTTTCTTTTTTTTTAACGAGTGCGCGCACAAAAGCGTTTCGAATTTACATGGGGGAAGCGGCAGCAGTGCGCTCCTGCTGCTTTGCATAACCGGTGTGGTGGTGTATGCTGGCCCTCTGCCCAACAAGCCATAGATTTTACAGTGTGACATCATTTATCCAGTGCATTATTTGATTGTTTTGGCTTGTTTCTAATGTGATGAATCTCGCTGTTGTCTCTTAAAATCGCAGAAAAAAAAAAAAAAACGCACTTCTTCTGGTTAATCCCCTCGGCTGAAGAAGAAAACAGAAAATATGCTATGTATTTAGTACACAGCAGCTGCTGGAAGCTTTACTACTACTACAACTGCTTTAAATGCATGTATTGAGAAATGTTAATCAGGATAAAATAGCATATATAGTAGCTTTGGCTGGCCTTGCCGCATATAAAGAAAACTGCACTTTTCACATTTACATTCATGCCAAACACTCCAGGGCCTGTCAATGCTTGGGGCCAGATATCATCCAAACTGCCATTGATTTGTTTGTCCTTTGGCTCTTTTCCATGGTTTGGGAAATGAATCATAGCTTTTTTTTTTTTTTTTTTGTTGTTGTTGTTCATCTTGGCATCATCTGTTTAATCCATACGCTCCTCGTTTTCCATAAATAACAGGGCAGAACTCAGCTTGGACCGGCTTGTAACGCCGAGTGCTTTTGTTCTCAAAAGGATGACAGCGGCGCTTGAGGTGCTTCGTACACACACACACACACACACACACACACACACACACACACATGCATAACCACACTGTTAGAGGTAGATTAAATTTAGAGAGTAGACACACACTCACACACACACACACAAATCCACTTCCATATCTGCAAGGCTACGAGTTCAAATTTCACAATGCACGCACGGCAATAACGGAGGAGCACGTGAACGTTTAAAACTCATCAGCAGCTGAATACGTAATTTAAAAGGTTTAAGTTGCACAGGATGTCATATTGTGTTCATAACCTTTCTGCTATTCTCCATTCCCTTCTGCTTTTCCCTGCAACAGTGGGCAAAATTAATTTTCCCCGACCTTTGCGTGGACTGAACAGCATGGGGTCAAATTCCGACGTTCATTATTGCGGCTGTTTTTATTTCACTATAAAGCACGTGCGACTCGATAACGAGAGCTCGCAGGATCCGAGTCTAGAGGTTTATTTCGCGAGGAAAAAAGGAAGGAATAATTAAAGGAGGAATAAACAGCCACCTGGTCAGATGGGATGGGGGTTGAAACAGGAACAGAAATGACTTGAACGCTCGGGTTTTCTAAAGTGTGTGTGTGTGTGTGTGTGTGTGGGGACATGAGAGATGGAACATATGGAGTTCATGTAATGGTGAAGGCTGTCTTTAAACAATCTGTGAGTCATTTTAGTGGATGTCTGTCACTGTGTATAGCTCATATATATCAACTTCAAACCCTCAGTTCCTCTTCTATCCAGGGGCCGGGGCCCTCATATTAATTTTATAGAGGTTGGATTGCACCGTAACGCACACCAAGTGCGACTGTGCCAGGTGTGTGCCACGGACTTAAACAGTGCGTAAGCGCGCTAATTGTGCCACTTAGCAAAGCCAAGCTGCGCGGGTTTACCTCCAAACAACCTTCCCCAGACATCGAAACCCGCGGCTAACAGCTGCCACGTATCAGTGTCGGGACGCGGAAGATCTGTATGTAATATGCTGTTTGTGCGGAGAATCTAATCTTACAGATAAGAAAAGAAAAGAAACAAACCTGTTTGCAACTTTGGATAACCCCGTGCATTTCTTTTTTTTGTGTAAGGTAGAATTGTTCTTTAAGCAGAGGAATCACAATGCTAAATGCTAGCGGTAGCAACGCGGAGTTAGCAACAAAGTTACATATTCATTTAAATAACAGTAGAACTATTACAGTAATAACATTTTTTCTATTTCTTTTTTGCAGCCAGGCTAAGTGACTGTTTTTCCTTGATAATAACCCTTAATACTACTAATGCTAGGTTGAACTTGCTAAATCATCCAGACTAACAAGCGAACATGTTACAGCTGCAATAATGCTACCAAGAATTTGTTAATAACTTGCTCCTGTGATATTTGTTTGATGTTTGCAGTTCTTCTTTATTGAGAAATGAATTCCACGCATTCAAAGTCCATCACATATTATGAATTTGTAAGTTTGTGTGTGTGGGTACATTTAGTAAACTGTGAATTTGCACAGTCTGCTATAGTTTCTATGATGTCTGATGATGCTTATAACAACTACAATTCAAGATTCAAGACTCAAAAAACTCTATTAATCCCAGAGGAAAATGATTTACTAACTAACTGATACTAACACTAAGTTGTCAAACTATCACACAAGCACAAGAGTTTAGCTGGATAACGCTCAGCTGTTTTATTTGAACTCCTTCTCACGCTGGATCACGTGTGATCGGGAGAGTAAGGATCATTAACAACAGATAGTGTCATGCAAATGACTTGGAATATGACAATGTATGGAGGCGCGTTCAGCCAGAACGTTGTTGGATTGGGGTTTATTTCGAGTGGAAGTTCACCCAAACACATGGGGTCAGCTGTTTCCTATAGTTTCATGCTATAGCGCCCCTAGTGGCAACACACATACTGCACGATGGAGTGACACACTTATTAACAGAAAAGGACCCCACGAATCTCTGTGTCATTTTACTCTATTAACTTCATAATTCATTAAAACATTATGCATTTTAGCTTTAGCTCGGCCTGCAAGTCACCTTGGCTTTTGACTAAACTCTGCAACAGTATAAGGGCCATACATGTCTCTGTTAACTGCTTTACTGTGATTGACTGAAGGTCCAGTATGTTGTTATGTGCATAAACACAAACCCGCTATAATTACTGACATCTGGGTTATATATTGCAAGTATATCTGATGGTGAGATCCGCATTAGCTGCCATACATAGATAATTATATAGGGTTTTATAGGAATGGAATGGAATGCGCTGCGCACACACACACACACACACACACACACACACACACACACACACACACACACACACACACAGTCTGTGTACTTTGTGATTGCCTAAAAGACCTGAACAAGAATATCCCTTCAAATTAGTCAAAATGTCCGTCTCGCCAGTCAGTAATGGACTCCGTAGGTGCCAGATACAGCTTGATTGATATCCCCCATTCACTCCCCCCCTCACCCCCCCAGACCAGAAACTGCACACTGTCCCTTTTCTCAAGTAACTACACATAAAAAAAAGAAGCAAATCTCTCTTAATCCTCTCACCTTTGTGCGCTTGGTAATGGCACAAAGTGAATAATGTGAGCAACCACACCACCTGAAAGGAAGTCATGTGATCCTTTTTTTTTTTTTTTTTTTTTCTTGTGACCACCGGGCTCTTAAAGTCACTTTCTGCTAGTGTCCTCACCAGCCGCCAAACTCCATCAAGTCAGTCTGAGCGGAAAACCGCCGGACGATAAATGGAGTGAAACTTTTAGAGGTGTGTGTGTTAAAGGAGGTGATGGGAGACGGAGGAGGAGGAGGAGGAGGAGGAGGAGGAAAGGGCGGGAGGGTGAGGGGAGCGGGTTCCGTCTTCATCTTTTAATGGCAGCGAGTGTGTGAGGAGAGGACGAGGAAGGAGGAAGGTGTGGGGGGGGGGACAAAGAGGGAGCATTTAGTTCTGATAGATATTGATAGAGATTGTAATGAATGTGGTGAGGGCATGGCACCCTAAAGCGCTGCAGTGGTAATGCAGGGTGACAGTGTATTTGTACTAATAACCCTTAAAAGTGGTGATAAAATACTCCACTCCCCTACTGGAGCCCCTGATGGATGTGCTGGGAGTAATTAAACTCCATTAGGCTGCGAGTCCACTTACCATGCGTCTGTGTTGTGTGCGTGAGTGTGAGAGAGAGAGAGAGTGTGTGTGTCTGAATGTCTTAAAACACCACTACCCTCTGGGATCAGGTTATTCCAGGTAGAAGGGCAAGCGTACAGCCATTGTCTGTCTGTGTGTGTGTGTGTGTGTGTGTGTGTGTGAGAGAGAGAGAGAGAGAGAAAGAGCGAGAGAGAGAGCTCTGTGTTAGTGTGTAGCAAAGCATATGTTGCTTTAGAAAAGCCTGCAGAATGACACATACATCATTCGGATCTGTAACGCTAAGTATACACCGGCTCCTGACTCCAGTGAATTCCCAAAGGTTGGGAGTGCACAGTAGGTGCAGTGTCAGTGTCATTGTCATCCAACACTTCGCTGTGTTTTGCTGTTGACAGGGAAGCGCGCTCCGCCGCTGTGTTGCTTTTCCACAGGAGATGTTTTGACTCAGCGTTGGGTGGGTGGTGGTGGTGGGGGTGGGGGTGGGGGGGGGGACCACCGCGCAAGGCTCAGTGGGAACAGCAGCGGTCTTGCATGTATCGTATTTACTTGCCCAAACACACACGCAACCACGAATGCATGTGCACACATTTCCACATAAATATAAACCAGTTGATAATTTATCTGAGGTTTTAATTTGGTAGTTGTGCAGCTTAAAGCTATATCGACTACACGTAAGGGGCAAAAAAAACCAAAACAAAACTCCCAGACACACCTGCCTCCGCTGCGTTTGATTCCGGAGGCCTTGCATCACGGGCTGGCGCCCAGGCAGGTCCGATCTGCGTGGCATCTCTGTTTTTAATGACCCCCCTGGGAAGCCCTTACCTGATGGGCCAGCTCAGCCAATACGTCCAGGTGCAGCAACATAAGCATTTCATTAAAAATTGAAGCCAACGGTTTTTTTTTTTCTTCCCTTTTTTTTTTTACTCTGTCAGTGTAGAGTAAAGAGGAAGAAGAGAAAGGGTGGCAAATTAAAAAAAAAAAAAAAACAGAGAGAGACACACTGGCACAGGTCCAAAACGAGATGTGCGCAAGCTTCTTCTTCTCCTTCTTCTTCTTCTTGTCTGTCTCATTTCCTCCCTCCCCCCTCCTCTCCTCTCTCACACCCTTCCTCTCTCTAATCACACTCTGACTTTTCTTGACCTTTCTGCGGCTAATTAGTCAGCTTGTGGAAAAGGATTGTGGGTAGTATATCTTCAGCTAAGACGATGATGCTCTGGTCTTCCTACGACTTGCAAATGTGCCAGTGATTAATTAATTTTTTTTTTTTTTTTTAAACTCTTCGTCCCTAAAACACACAAACTATTAAACACTCGGGTGTGTGCTGACCTCGGTGCTGCCTGTGGGTAAAAGGGATGCCTGGAAGTGTGGCTGAGGGTGACATTGAAATATGTCCTGATGATGATAAAATATTTTATTTTTAACCACACAGGCACTTAAGAGAAGTCAAATCTGTTGCTAAATGTATTTTTACTTTATCTCCTTACAAAAAACATTTTTCTTTGATTTATTAAATCATTCCATTATACTTAGTTTTTGATGCAGTAATTTTGAAGTAATACAGTAATTTTGTAATAGTTCAGTAGCTATAAACAGATGCTTTGTCAAAACTGGATTTGTGATGGTGCCGTTAATGTTCTGAAATTATGAAGTTGTATTAGTTGTATTAAGTGGTTGGACTAGTGCTGGGAAAAATGTACTTTATTTATGTCAAATATGTTTTCTAGGATTTTTAGTCATGAACACAAGTGGCCTAAAAAGGCCAAAAAACAGGCTATGTGTTTGTTGTCTGTGTGCTTGTGTGTGTGTGTGTGTGTGTGTGTGTGTGTGTGTGTAAGCGTGTGTTTACAACGTGTGTCATGAGCTGATGGCTGTTCTTGACATGATGACATGTGCCTTCAGGTGCACAGTGTTCTCCATTTCACACATAAAAGAGTCAGAAAGTACACACACACACATACACATGGTATACACACACACACACACACACACACAAACACACATACATACAGGTAAATAAATGCAAAACATCCACCCACATGCAAAGACACACTCTAGGAAAGAGAGGTGAAAGCAGGTGTGTGTGTGTGTGTGTGTGTGTGTGTGTGTATGTGTGTTTGTGCATGAAATGTGTCAGTGTGGTGTTTTGGTTGGTGCTGGTGTGTTTTGGACATTAATAATTGATCCTTGTTCAGCTGAGAAATGTTTAAGAACCAGAGGATCAGAATGCGCACAGTTAACAACCGTGTGCAGGAAGAAGCTGATATATGTAGCAGGATTATGATTAGTGATCAGTAATACATGTTAGCAGCCACTCATATAATCCAATATAATATGTTACTATAATGTCAGTGCGTTTATGATACGTGATAATGATAAATGTCTCGCCAATCTCACATGAGTGTGGAGTGCTATAGTTAAAAACAAATTCAATTACTTTAAGAACCACTCTGTTTTAACTTGCTTGACTGTAAAAAAAATGCACAGTGACTTGGAAAAAAATGAAAAAAGAGAATATTTAAATTCACTGATTTACTGAAAAAATTCAACAGAAAATGTAAGTAATAAATGTAAGTAATAAAATGTATTTTATTTGTGTTGAGGGGGCCACAAAGACAGAGACTTGTGACCTTATTTAGGTACAAATTATATTTTGTATTGTGTTTACATTATTTTGATGAATGAATGAATTATTTATTTATTTCTTTATTTACTTTTCTTTCTTCACATGGTGTATCTCAAATGCAATTACACAACATATCACACAGACTTCAGACTCCTGTGTTATTATTATTCTCTTTATATTTTAATTGTGTAACATTCCTTTTTGAATTGTATTAAAAAGATTGCAGTGAGTGGCCAAATTGCATGTTAATTTGTGAAATGTGCAGCACTGATTCTCTGTAACGTCTCTGCGTGGCACCTCATCACGTTTGGACAAAGTGATTCTCGCTTCTCAAACTGCTTCAAAACATGTAGTAGAAATATGTTATCCCATACCATATCCCATTAATCATTTAGCGAGATTTACCTGGTGACCCCTTGGAGGAGTCCCGACCCCGAGGCTAAGAAGCACCGATCTGTGTCGCTGACTGAGTGTGTGTGTGTGTGTGTGTGTATTTAGGTCAGGTACGTGCTGTAAGCTGCAGCTTCAGATCTCATTGCCACTGCTGGTTTAACGCGCTGCACCCCTTCATCACGAGCATTGATCATTCAGCCAGCCACCAGCTCTGCATGCTGCACCTCTCATTCCATTACTGCTACACACTCTGTTCCATCAAATCACTATTCATCTTTTTACGGCTTCTGACGCCTTCAAAACAACAAAATGCATTTTCACTTTCTCGTCCCAGCACTCAAAGAAATCCCCTCTACCCTCTTGTCAGACATTAAAAATTAAGTGTTGATGAGAGGAGAAAGGACAATCTATAGTTTGGAGGATTTATTCAATTTGCATCCATAATTGCGTGCAATTTACAAACTCATTATTTTACAATTTAGTGCATTTAACAGCAGCTGGAGGGCAGATAATGGTGAGGCTATGGGGTGCTAACATGGGGCCCCAGATGGGCCCCAAACATGATGCAAAACACTAAAATGATGATGTTCATCTGTCCGACTTTAAAAAGTCAGTTTTCAGTGGAGAATAGCGTAGATAGAATAATAATAACAACAACACAAAAGAAAGTAGCAGCTCAGGGTGATGTTTTTTTTATGGCCTCGTAGGGATAATGTGCAAAATATCAGCCGTGAATAATTCATAAGACGTGCAATCATAAAGTATTGATAATTTTTCATCAACTTCCAATCGACATATTAGTTTTAATGTTTAATGATGATGATAATGAAGAAATGTGAGAAGATGTTTAGGATGCGTTTTTTTAACTTCATGACTCAGCCCAACGTAGCTGCACCGTCTTTGCGTCTTTATTATATTTGGCGGGCCCCTGAAAGAGTTTTTTATTTTTATTTTATTAATTCATTTTTTTTGTAGCAAAGGTGGTCGGCTCGCTGAATTTCAGACCCTTTCGGTTTTGGCCTTGATCTGCGGGGGCAAGTCGGTCTTGTTAAGCTCTAATAAAGTCCAAGGATTTTCAGCGTGTGATGCTGTACTTAAAAATTGGATTGTGTGCGCCTCAGTGTGTGAGCGCGTGTGTGTGATGGCCTCTCCCTTTCTCTCCTCTCATAACTGATTGTTTACTGAGTGCTTTCCACCTTTTTTTTTTTTTTTTCTCCCTGAGCCTGTAAGTATAAAATTTTAATTAGGAACACTGACAGGTCTGGCGCATGATCCACAGCCTTGCATCCATCACAAAATGTAAAAAAAAAAAAAAAGGGGATAGAGGAAGAAACAAAATGAAGAGAGAGTGAGAGACACTTTGTTTCTCATCTCTTTCTACACTCACGTCTCTACCTTCCCTCCCCTCCCTGCCTCCCTCTTCCTCAATCTCCCCTCTCCTGACGCGAGCGCCGGACTTGAGCAGCAGGTGCCATATTACTGTGTACAGAAAAGCAATTAGGCAGCATATTGGATGAATGAGGAGTGCATTAATATTAGCAAGTGCATTTGTCAGTGGCGTTTGATGCGAGTCCTTTTCTTTTCTTTCTGCAACATTAAGATTGTGGCGCTCATAAATTCACTGCTTAAACCACCATCTGCTGCGCTGTCAGCCCACACCGAGGAGAGAGGAGAGAAGAGGGGAGGAGAGGGGAGGAGAGGGGAGAGCCATTTATTCCCTTCTGTCTCTCTCACTAGGGAAAGAGAGTGAAAGACAGATAGATAAGAAGAAAATGCATTCATTCCCTCCCTTTCTTTCTCTGCTCCCCCAACCCGTTCCACAGGGAAACACTGTGTATTAGGATTTATGGAGATGCTCGGCACACACCAAGCGGCACTGCTCTTAAATCTGGCTCCTCTTCTTCCTTTTGTCTGGAGTTCTACCTTCTGCTTACCGCCACACGCACAAGCACATTGCTCCTCATTGTCCCCAACGAGGAGATGAATTAGTTACGTGCGCGCCAATCCAAGCAAGCACAGAGAATAACTTACACTAAACAGGTGGTTTTTCCATCACGGCTACTTTAGTTTCTCCGTGACCTCTGCTGTTCGCCGCCTCTCTTTGTTCTCCACATTCTCATCTTCATACAGCGCGGTGGTATTCTGTATTTCTCTGCTGTGAACAAAGGCCGTGAATGAACAGCAACACCAACGATGCACCTATCCTACTAACAAGCACTGTGTGGGTCCAAGTTTGGTAGGTGCATCGCCACAGAGTTCCGAGGGCCATGAAGTGTTAGAAACGCACCACTGAGCCACACCGCTACACCAGCTGACATGTTTCTTCGTCCCCATGAATACATGACACAGTTTATTTTGGGTGTATGCATCCACACCTGAAAATAGTCCCTCGTAAATGCACTTCTTCGTCACACCCAGCTACTTATGAAAATTAGTGGAATCTCTTTTTTTTTTTTAACTACGGGATTTGTTCACAATAATATATTTATAGAGCAGACTTATCCTTTAAATCCTAACTTGACATTTTATGCTTATTTTATCCTTATTGTGGTTTTTATTTACATCAAAGACATAAGTTGGCATACTGCACTTTTTCATGCCACAGCCCAACAAACCTTTCCACTTTTACGTTTGTAACTCTGCCAATCAGTTGAAGTGGTGGTGGGGTGATGTCGGGCTGTTGGATACATTACCATGCGCATGGTACATCATTGCATAAACCTATTATCAGATGCATTGTGTGGAAGTATTTTTAGAGGCGATGGAGGGGAGGGCATCTCGGTGCTCCTGGCTGTGCCAGCGCCGGTAACACTCATCATTGTGCCGCTGTGCTGCCTTCTCCAGGGGCAATCGTCTAAGTGTCACGGTACCTCTGGGTAGGGTGACTTGAGTGAGTGGGGGGTGTTTGTGTGTATGGAGGCCGGGGGTTGGAGGGGTTGACAATAACTCCCCCCCTCCCCTACCCAATTCCAACACACCACCACCCACCAGCCAACAATAAAAAATAAATAAAGAAAGGAAAAAACAGAAAAGTGTCACTGGAAGATTACTGTCATACCGCTGTCACCATGACTGTGCCCTGCAGGCAGTATGGGGGCGGGCTTGGCGGGGGTCGGATGGTTGGATGGCGAGGTGGAGGGGGGTAGTTGAACACCACTCCCTTTTCCGTTGCTCTCTCTCTCTCTCTCTCTTTTTCCCCCCACCTCTGATATCCCCTCCTCCCCAAGCCCTTGCTTTCCTCTGTGATTAGCTCGCCCTGCGGTGAGCGCTAAGCGGCCAAATATGCAACTGTGAGGTGGTGGGTGTAGAGAAGCTGAGAGACAGAACTAGAGATAGAGAGAGTACCCATACACAATCTGGGGTGACATCAAACACACACATTTAGTCATCCACACAAACAGTAATTATTAGAGTGTGTTTGTTTATGCTTTTGAATGATGTGCAGAGCTTCATTTCTCTGGGTTGTTTTACATTATCATAGAAATTGGTCCTGTGTATTATTGTATACTAAATCATCTGACTTACACTTTGCATATTGGTTTAGCAAAACCGGCTTCTGATAAACAGACAATCCAGTATAGTTTAAGGACGAGTTGGGGTTATTTCACCTCAGATCTATTGACTCACAAACTGCTTGCTATGTGTTTTTTCCTTCATCAGTTTCACTTACTGCGAGATGTTTCTGAATGTTTGAACAAAAGCTAGGGTGCTTGTCAAGTTTACAGACTTACTGCTTGAACTTTGACCCATTGTACTTGCAGCATATCTACACAGTCTGTTTTCCGGTGGTAAATTTTTACAAGGATTTAGTCATTCTTGTCAATGTCTATACGATATCTATACTCTGTAAGTTCCCATTAATGCAACTTGTACTCGTCTGCTCCTTTTCCATTAAAGCTGCTATGACTAAAGTTTTGGCCACTAGGGGGCAGCATATATAAGTTTATTTGCAAATTTTTTATGTTCGTTAGCAAACTTATATTTATATTGCAGTTATGGAGCAACATTATCATTTATTTGGCATTGTGTCTTTAGCTAAGTGATAAATGGAAGTCCAACATTTATTCTTTTTTAGATTTGTTTTTGATCTCTGTAAAGGAAACACCTGGTTCCTTAGCTGTTAAAGGATCATCTGTTTTTATCTGCTGGTTATCAAATGTGAATGATGAATACCGGGTGTTGACCACGTATTATAAAGTAGATTGTTAGATTTATTTTTGTTGTGCGTGAAACGTGAACTAAAACAGGGAAGTTAAACCAAACAATAAAATGAAAATCTGAAACTCTAAACTTTCACATTATCACATTTCATGCGCATTTACATTTAGCTGTTTGGCAGATGCTATTACCCAAAGCAAAAGTACAAGAAGGTGATCTTTAAAGTAAAGTGCTCTAGAAAGAGCTGTTTTAGTTTCAAGGTTCTAAGTGCAGAGAAAGACTTAAGTGCAGAGAGAGAAAGATTTGGAAGAGTTCTGTCCTCAGCAAGTTTTTGAAATTTGACAGTGAGGCAGCTGAGCGTGGGTAGATCATTCCACCATTGTGGAACCACAGAGCTGAAAAGGTTGGCCTTTTTCTTCTTGATCTTTTGAGGTGAGGTGAAGGAACTACAACATGTTGTTTGCTTGCAGAGCACAGCAAGGATTGTACACCAGGATTAGGGAGTTCAGGTTGAGCTGTTTGAAGACCACTTTTATCAAAGGTCGGGATTGAACCTAATCGGGTATACAGAGCCATGCAGAAGTCGGAAATAGGTTTCCTCTTCAATAGATGCGCTGCATTAGATAATGGCATGTGGACACGCCAGTAGACAGTGGTAGTAACAGCTGACATATGACAACAAGGAGATGTGGTCGGTAAAGCTCAGTTTAGCATCAATGATCAGCCCATCTGGCAGAGGTGGGAACACTCACTGTAACCCGGCGATGTCAGTTTTATTGCTGCTGGGAGACAAAACTTTACCTTGAGAGGTTGATAGATCCTCTCTCTAAATGATTTGGCAGTAGCCAAGTGCTAGAAAAGGAGTATCATGGAAATGACAGAACACAGTTTCGTCACAGCAGGTAGGGGGTGTCAGAGCCTGCACATAGATCAAGTAGAATTAAAATTGAATTAAGACAGAAGACTGAGCTGCAGCTTATCCACAAGGATTCCACAACCTTCAGGAGTGCCGTTTCTGTGGAGTGACCACTCTTGAAGCTGAACTGGTTGACATCACGGTGGTTGTTCCTAGAAAGGAAGTCAGTCAGTCAGTTGATTGAAGGCTGCCTGTTCAGGTAGTCATTATTATCACCATTTTGTACTTACTTTTGGATTTACATCCAGATAAAGTGGTGTACAACAGATAATCTACACTGCTGATTCTATGACCACCCTTTTCTTGCTTTGCTTATTGAAGTAATGTGTTTCAGGTGAGCATTTTTATCATACCTGGTAATGTTCATATGAGCACCTGTCTATTGTTATTATTAAGTGTGTCATTCTGACTGGCCTAATCAGAGCCAACATAGCTCTGTGCCATGTAAGTTCCCTTTTCATTGACTCATCTGGATACTATCACAGGCATATGGCCACCATATTGTGTCTGACAGCGGTGACTAGATGTGTGTGGTTACATCGTGGCAAAGCGGTGGCTCTTGAAGTGTTGCAAATTCAGCATTTTGCAAGTGTAGACTGTTTGTCTGTGAGAGTCCCTATGGGCTGTGTACCACTGACACCCTCTTATGTATACAGATTGTGTACTCAGCCACACATGCAGATGCAGTTGTACTGTGTTTGCTACATATATACTACAAACTTAAATCGTGTGCAAAAGCCCTGCATCTGCCTTAAATCATAACTGATCAGTCTCCCCAATTACCCAATTTGGTCCCTTTCAAAATGCTCTATTTCCTGACCCACATCCTCTCCTCTCTCCTCACCATTACTCAAAGCCTCTCTCTTTTTCTTTTTCAACAATCCTTCCCCAAACACTGTTACTGCCAGGTTTGTCAGCCTGTATAGATTTAGCTCCCTTGTCAATAGTGCTGCTATCCTAATCTCTATCACTGCCTCTATTCTGGCCTTGAGGAATGATCAGACATAGAACGAGTGAAGGGAGAGACGCAGGTTTTGTGCCATAAGGAAATGTGTATTGTGGCAAAAGCCCAATAAAGGCCTACTCGCTAGATGTTGTTTATGACTAGAAATCTGCAGCTCCCCTTGGTTCTGTCAAAGACAAACATTTTAGGGAGTAGGTGAGAGTTGGGGGTTAGAGAGGCACAGACAGACTTGGCACACTACTCTGTCTGATGTTCTGATTTAGCAATAGGGCTGCACGGTGAATAATTTTTAAGTCTCAATCTGGATTTATACTCCCATATAGCAGCAATTCTGCAGTATGCGCATTAGCAGGGCAGTTGACCAGCAAAAATAAAACACTCGCTTGACTTTTCTATCCCTCTAGGCTATATGAACTTATGCCCTGATACATCACAGATACGTCCACATCCAAACATACCACACACCAATAAAGTTAATAGGAATAGATGGATTAACACTCTGACACAGATTCCTACCTCAGAGACTTCAGACTTGATGTATGTACTGAACTTGCAATAAGAGAAATAACACTGGAATGTCCCGGACAGAATATGGGTTATATTATAATAATAGGCCCATGGAGCAGTGGGTTCTATGTGGGCTAAATTATACTGTAAGCAGGGACTGTTGGACTGTATGTGGGTCATATTGTACAATTTCTAATGTGGACTGATGCCCATTATGTGGGCTGTCACACTGTTAAATCCAGTCAAATGAATCCATACTTTAGCCTACTTTACCTGTTGGCATGTGGAGATTCTGGCTTTGTTGGTGGAAGTTTTATGTTTTATTTGTGTGCCAGTGTGCACATATACTCTGATGGAGGTTCTCATCGTCAACTTTGCAGCAAGATCACTGCTAGAAACATGTTTCACATACTGTACACACAGCAGCAGCTCATCTGCATCCCAGTGGCCTCTAAGCCCACAGATATACAATTTTCTTCAAATGCACCTTTTTCAGACTAGTTTGTCTGTATCCTCTGTGCCCTTTTTCAATCTGAGCTGCCGACTCATCCTGCCGTGTCCCGTCTTTCACAAATCACAAAGTGGCAGGGCCGTGATCGGAGAGGGACAATTTGTCAGCTGTATGCATGAGTAGGCAACACATTCACCATCCATTACAGTGACCGGACAGAGGAAAGTGGAAAAGCAAGGGGGGATGGAAAGGATAGCAAGTGAGTGTGTGTGCATGTTCTTTCACTCCTATGTCTGCTGGTGATTTTTGGGCCTTTAGAGGGGAAGTTTTTTTGCAGAGTGAAGACACTTTGCCATTCTTCATTTATAAGTTTGGTGGTAGAGCAGTGGTTTCAGGGTTAAAGAATTGGATAAATAAAGAACTAATGTACGCAGAAGAAAACATACAGTGGGTATCTTCTGTCATCTTGTCCATACTATCAGGGAACAAAAATCTATTGATGAAATAACCTGGTCATGCAGTATATTCAGGTAGTCAGCTGACCTCATTCTTAGGACACATAACTTTGCTGAACCTAGACGTGCCCAACTGCAGCAACCCCAGATCATAGCACTGCCCCCACAGGTTTGTATGGTAGGCATTAGTGCATCACTTCACCCACCTCTCTTCTTACCCTGATGCTCACATCATTCTGGAACAGTGTAAATCTGGCAATCTCTGACAAGTCTGGACTGACAAGTGGTTTACTTAAGGCTTCAAGCTTTAAATAATGCATTCAACAGTTTTTAACTCAATTTTAGTCATTTCAACAATGTCCTTAGCTGTTTTCCTTGTTTGATTCATGCCAGCAATTTGACCCTTCTGAAGCAGATTAACATCTTTTCCACAACCACAGGATGTGTCTTCAGACATGGTTGTTTAAAAAATGAGAAGCTACTCACTGCATCAGTTTGGGTTAAATAACTTGTTGTCAGGTGAAATATAATCATCCATGCAGTAATTATCCAATGGGAGGCTCTTACCTATTTGCTTAGTTAAATCCAGCTGGTGACGTATAATGTGTATAATGATCTGCTTTTTCACTCATAGATTCATTGAGACTGAGCCTGACCTGCTGACAGGAGATTGGTAACAGCTACAGGCCAGACGCAATCAGAGAATCAGAATGATGATAAAGAACTCCTAACAAAGCCAGGCTCACAGTGGTGGCTATCTGCCTCGATTGGAAATAGCAGGATGGAATATAAGGTTTAAGGTGAGTAGATGGGTCAATTTCATATGCACACTTTTAAAACTTTGCTTGTGTGGGGGCACTGACACAAGGCCAACAGCAGTTCTCAAAATTTCATCTGTGGCAAATTGAACTTGGGAACTGATTGGGCATAGAAGCCATCTGTAGCCATGAAGATTTCTGCGAAGATGTGACCAGGCCTCAGTAAAGGCCAAGATTTATAGCTTTTAACATTTAATCATTTGAAAGTTCACAGTAAAACCAACTTAAGGCCCAAATAATATTAAAATGTACTGATGATTTGACCTTTTTGTGCAAAGGAATTAACATAGTCAATGAAATTTTATTCCTGACATAGAAATTGTGTTGTTACAAGTGTTACATGTTACAAGTCATGTTTTTTTTTATCCTCAAACTTTCATATTGAATTTGATTATTTTGAGGTTTGCATGAAAATATCACAAAATGTGACCTGGTCTTGATCTAAATCACAGGTACAGAACACAGAAAAAATGTCTAAATTAAGTAAATCCTTGGGTTTAATAACTAGTTGGACCTAAGTAATTAACTGAGCCAATAATGTAGAAAAACAGGTAATTCCAAAGGGCTGACATACTTTGCCATACTCTCTTGCCACTACTGTTTGGATCTGTGGTTGTTTATCTATGTGTATGTGTATGTAAGCTGTACATCTGACTGTTGTTCTGCTATGCCAGTATTTATTGGTTCATCTTTACTCCCCTACTTCTTTAGACCTAGGAAAAAGAAGCAGTACACAAGCTCAGTTATGAGGTGAAGGAAACAAGCACACCTCTGGTGTGAATGGCCCTTAGCCACAGTCAGAGTTTTCACAGTAAACTAACCTTGATCAATAACATGCTATGGACCTCAGCAAAACCCACTGTTCTCCCTACTGCTGGATTTCAATATCACGCCTGTTTGAACACTGTAGCCACGGGCCAACTGTGCATGTGTGTGTGTGTGTGTGTGTGTGTATCCACAACTGCTGCTTCTGCATGAATTTATGAGAGCCTTTGAGCATGTGCGAATGTGTTTGTGGGCCTTGTGTGTGCTTTTGTGCCTGTGCTTGAAGAAATGTTTGTGTGTGAATTTCAATGTGTGTGTGTGTGTGTGTGTGTGTGTTTGAGTGAAGCTTTGGGGTCTGCTGTGAACGATGCTAACTGGCCCTCTGAACTCTTCTCTGTGAAGAGAAAGAGAAAGCCACTGGGCATGTGCAGAGGACAGCATGCCATTTACCTGGGCTACGGATGGTTTTTAAAAACTGGCAAAAGGGACTTCCACACACACACACACACACACACACACACACACACACACACACACACAGTAAAGATCCTCCTGCCTCTTGCCTCAAACGCAAAAGCACACCTTTGCTCCTTCGCCTCAAACACAAATACACTTCAAACGCTTTAAATTTTTTTCCACTTTTTCTTTTTTTATTTTTGGAAGCGATACAGGCAGTACTATCCCTGCGTTTAAAAAACGAACTGCTCTCTTCGTGTGCCCTTTTCTCGCTTCCTGCCTCTGCAAAAAGGCCCCACCGCGCCAAAAAAAAAACAAAAAAACAACAACTTGCTAGTTTACATCCAGCGCTACAACTGTGCGAGACAACCTTTCGGTTCTCCATGGTGTTGGTCTCACAGTGCTCTTTATATACACAGCGAAGCGGGGCCGTGCGTTTGGCCCTTCTTGCAGCTCGAGCTGGGCCTTCAGAAGAGTCTGTTGGTATTTCAACCTGGGTAAACGCTCGGAAGAAACGGCTACTGGTGACCTCTGGATGTTGAGATGTTGGATTAGCCGTCAAATAGTGCAGTTTATCACACAACAGCTTCAGTGTGTGTGTGTTTTCCTGTTAATGAGCAGTGGATCAGCCATATTATTTATATTTTTGATGTAACCTCAGCAGCGGGAAAAAAGAACAACTCAGGCCCCTCTGCCTTATCCGACCCAGTGCATGTGTGTTCATTTGTCTTAATGTACCTGGCTGGGTTTGTGTGTGTGTGTGTGTGAGTTGGTGGTTGAATACAGCTGACCCAGATGTGTTAAGTGGGTCATGGGAACACCACCGCCCACACACTGGGGGTTATGGGTATAGCGGTATTCTGGTGTGTGTATATGTGTGTGTAGATGGGCTTAGGACACTGGGGCAATGCCCTGATTATACTCAGATTAGTTTTGGGAATTCATTGCTGCTCCTCCTCAGGAGCCCCCTCCCCTCCTGCCCTTCACCCCCATCCCCCTCCCACCGCCCACCTCGCCAACTCCTCTTCCTTATCCTTTACTTATTCTGCTTATTCCTTTCTTTCACTGTCTCTCACTCTTTTGTGTTATTTTGTTACATTATATGATAGACAAAAATAAATAAATTAAATAATTAAAAAATAAAATATTATGTAGTTATAATTTTAACAAATTTTCCCTTGTTTGTTCTCCTTAAAGCAGGTTTTAGTAAAATCACCTTATTCTTATCATTGTACAGCTACAGTTATACATATTTTTGAAAACTTTGTGACATCCACTGGACTAAATATTGTGTTTTGATTTGTTCGTTTAGAAAACGTCCTTTTCTCATTTTGTTTCTAATATAAATGCAATAAAGTCATGATTCCTATAAAAATGCTATAAAAATAATGTTAAGCAAATCTCTGTTGCTTTGCAGCAGTGTTTCACATTCACTTTTCAATTCAAAACATAAAACAATGTATGGCAGCTTGAGCAGATTCATTGTGAAACTTTTATGACCCATGACCTTCAATTTCACATGGATCAAGAGATCAATTCACAAGTGACATAAATACATGTCATTTTAGGTGGGAAGAGACACTGAAGTGTGGTATAGTTAGACAAAATGTATACATTAAATGTCAGAAATTAGCTGGCAAAAGCCAATTACTAGAAAAAACCCTGCAGTCAGTGCCACTGTTGTGTGTGTTATCATCATGATTTTCTAGATTCAACATTCAAGAAACCAAGATATTTTTAGTTTGGGCTGTTACAGCTGCTTTCTGCACAAAAGTCAAGGAAAAAAAATCACAATCAGGAAAAGAGCTGCTCCAACACAAATACAAAATAACACAGATAAAAAACCAAAAAACAATAAGAACAAAGAAGATCTAAGATGCATGAATGATGGTCGGAAGTCAGAGGTGGAATGCCATGAACACAAATAGTGACATTAACACTGATTGTGATGATGGTGTCATGCTGCTCACTTTGTCTTGAACTGTGGTGATGAGCACTGATTTTGGATCAAACAGGATTCGAGTCTCTGTTTAATGAATCATTACAAAACAACCTTTATTTTTACTCTGAGGGACCGAACAGGAAGGCACAAGGGAACTGGTTCTTATTTAGGGCAAAGATTTGGAAAATAATTTAGATACTATTTTTCTGGGCCACTTAACTAAACTCATGCATTACATACATTAACTTTACAAAATTAACTCTAACAGAACAACTAACACAGACAACGGAAAATGTTCCTTTTCTTCTTCTTTTGCTATTAGTGTCAGATGGCAGCCAGCTTCCAGGTGCATTACTGCCACCTGCTGGACCGTAATATTAAGCAGTAATTTTGCAGGAAAAATAAATAAATAAATAAATAAAATAGTAAATTAAAAAACATAATTGTAATTAATCAACCATTAATTAACAATCTATATTAATTAACTTAAAGTAAGAAAGTGAAAAACAGCAGTTTTCAACGCAGCAGGGTTAGCGTTCAATGTAGCTGTGTGGCAGCAGTAAATGGAGCGGGGACGAGATGGCAGCCATTGTGGCATGCTGACTTTGAGGAGTGCCCACTGTTCATAGCTAGGTAAGGCTCCATGCCTCAGTGTGTCTCTCTCTCCATTCCAAACCACTAGTTTCACACTTGCTGAGTCAGACTTATTTTCGGACAACATAAACCTACTGCGTAATGTGCAATAATAATGTCATTACTTTATTAAATTAATTAATATAATTATATTATTAAAGATCAATGCAATGTAAACATTAACCAATCTTAGTAAATCTCTGTTACTTTGTTTTGGATTGACAGATCGACCTCAAGCCAAAACAGAAAAACATAGAAATTTTTAAATATTTATTTTCAGTTTGTGAATGTACCATCTTTGACCTTTTTTAAAAAAAAATTTGCCATCCAATAATTAGCAGAAACAACTGCACCCCGCTGAACGGTGTTTAAAGCTGTGTCTATATAGCTTGTACATAGTATGAAACAGCCTTCACAAGTGGAACATGTTGCTACCTCCAGTGAATAAGTCAGTTTGAAGTAAGTTGCCTACACTGGTCCTCACTGGTATAGATATACTTTAGGTGGTGACTAAACATTTGAGTGTAATTACAGTAAATCTGTGTTTTCTATTTCTGACAGTCTAACTCGCGTTAGATAAATCTAAGAACAAATTTCAGACTTTCAGATATTTTGTGAATGCATAAAGAGCCATGTGGTGTCTTCCTGAATTGTTTCCAGTCACTTTGAGCATCACTTGCTTGTTTCCCTGTGCACTCAGTGTATAGTACTCTCGCTTAATGTTAGTATCCTCATGCTGTCTGCCACGGGTCCAGACTGCCGAAGGACAGTGGCTCTAACTGGCTTTGAGACAGATTGAGAACATCAGGTGTTTAAACTCGATCAGTGTCACTGTGTTATACACGGCTGCTCTGGCCAAACTGGCCCTCAGCTCCACACTCAAAGGTTTTCAAAGTACGAGCCAAACATACCCCTCACCACACAGGTCAAAAGCTATAAACTCAGAGTGGGCATGAGCCAGAGATGTACCCACACACACACTCACATACACATGCACACACATATTCAACAGGGCAGGCCTGCCAATTGCTACAAGCCTGTAGCCAGACGGCAAGTATACAGGGGTCATGAGCAGCCAAGTGGTGTCCAGTGAGGGATATTCTAGCCAACCAACACCCCCAGGCTAGCTGGACTGACTCAACACACAGTAACTGGTGTGTGTGTGTGTGTGTCTCGGTGTGGACAGAGAGAGAGTGAGAAGTTAAGCCTGTCATCTGTGGCTTTGCTGTTTAATGGGCAGAGTGGGCAACAAGAAATCTGACTTCCTAAACAGAACAGTTCTTAACATTTGGTATTTGTTTGAACAGAGGTTATAAAACCAATCACTTTAGATTTCTGGTGCTCTGGTATTGATGCATAAATATAAAACATATTGTTGTTCACTGCTTTGTTTGGATAAACTGCTTAGTTTGTGTTTTTTCAGTGTGTGGTTCCATTATTTTGTGTTCAGTCAGAAGCTGGAAGATAGCATTTCATATGGGGCCAGAGTTGGGGAAGAATTGTTATCTTCCAGCTTCTGATTCCCTGAATACATCTGATCCAGGTACTCTGGATCACTGGGTAGGGCAGAGATAGTTGGAAAACAAATGGCAGTAGGCTTTGAGGACCACGTTTGGGAACTGCTGTTGTACAGTAGACAATCACGGTAACAAAGCAGTGGTGGTCAGCCCTGCTTGGTACAAGGCCAGAGTCCTTGAGGTAAGAAGACCTACAGCTTGGCACGCACTGTGCAGTGGGTGGTACCTCAGTTATTCTGTTCCCACAGTACAGGTGTCACTAGGCTAAAAACACACACACACACACACACACGAACACACAGAGGCTCAGGACAGCCAAAGCTGAATCTACCGCCAAGCCCACTTAGAAGCTATGGGAGGATAAACACACACTTTGGCCAAATACACAAACACGCACAGCCAAAACCAACCTCGACCACTCTGTGGCCAAAGGCATTTGCTGCACACTCCCACTCAGCAGGGAATCCCAGCGTTTGGCTCTCCATCTCTCTGAGCAAATCCATCTGAGACAAGGGAGGGAGCGAGGGGCAGGGTTGTGCTAAGAAAAGCTGGACAATCAAACATTACACAGTGTTTAACACTTCATTTTCAGTCCCCGCCGAGTCCATTCTCATCAGTGGTAATTGAAGCTGCGCTACCTGCCACCAGTGGTCCTTTATGAAATGACTTTTGAATTGAAGCATATGGACAAGGAGCCACTACGGGATCCGGGAATGACTTGAGGAAGGGTCCCATTAAATAAGAGCTGGCTAATTACTTTGTCCTCCCTTTTGTCCTGCGCTACCCGGGCTCTCACCGCCATTCATATATCTTACTGTAATGAATAAAGCCAGGGCCCGGCACCTGCGCTCAGTAATTAAACATATAAATTTTCCCCACACAGAAATATGTATACTTCCCGGGATTGATTTATAAGGCTCTTTAAATTGCACAGTTGAGCTTATTTTCATTGGCTGTTTTTTTCTGAGGAACTGGAAAAGGGAGAGTCATTCATCAAGTCAGTGGTGGAAAGCTCAATCCTTTGCAACACTTGTCCCTTCAGAGTCAAGTTTTCTTCATTGTTAGTCTTTGTGTTCTTGGTGAATATTGGACGGGGGTGGGGGGGATCATTTATGGTTTCTTCTGCTAATAACTTATTCTTACTGGACCTTAGCAACACTGAAAGCAATAGAAGAAACAGGTTTGCTTTGCTGCAGTTTTTCCTTGCTCTCTGTGTGGATACATATACATGTTGGAGCGTCTCCAATATTACGTGTAGAGTATCTGATAAAGAATTTAAGTGTGGTAAAAATGATTAAATGTTCTTAGTGTCATCTTGGGTTTTAGTGTCTTGTTTAGTTAATTGTTTCTATTGTGGTTATTTAAATCTTCACAAGAAGACAGTCATTAGATATAGATTGCCAGTGTGAGCCTTCACAAAGTGACTGGATACACTTCTGCCTTTTACAGATGCAACTGCTCAGAAGTGCCGTTTAGGGGGTGTCAGGGGTGCGCACAGATTTAATGAGGGTCAGGGGCTTAGTTCACCAAGAAACAACATGTACTTTAAGTATCATTTAGGATTTTCCAACATTATATTTGTTTTAATTTATCAGCTGTTGGAGCTGAACAGTCAAATGATACAAAAATTAACAGATACAGACATACATCCTCAGAATGCAGAGTTTGTACTGTTGTCATGGAGATAGCTCAGTTATTATCAAGCTGATCTGATTTAAGAGTGAAAGTGGTCACGTCAATGTCAAGTAATAACATGAGCTTGAATATTTACAGTGCATTAATTTGTCATAAAATGTGATCTGAGTATGAACAAACATGATGTGCCTAAAATAATAACACAACAAAATCCTGATCTTCTATGTCTTTACAAACATAAAAACCTCATAGTAATAGTGGAAAAAATATGTAAACCCTTAGAACTAATAAAATAAAAAAGAACCCCTATGGCAGCAATTACCTCAACTGGGTACTTCTTGTAGCTGTGGATCAGACCTGCCCTACCCTAGGATTTTTTGATACATTTGGGAATTCATCTTCCCTCCAATCACTGCAAGCTGGCCAGGTCCTGATACAGGAAAGCAGGCCCAAATCATGATGTTTCCTCCACCATACGATTTGAATGATGTTTTCATTATGATATGCAGTGACCTTTTTATGACAGATATAGTGTTGTGTGTTCTTTCCAAATGGTTCAGTATAGTTCCATCAGTCCACAAAGCATTTTGCCAATACCACTGTGTCAATGTGATCTGTGGTAAACTTCAGACATGCAGCAATGTTGTATTTAGTAAGCAGAGGCTTCCTTCATGTGTCCTGACACCCTGCTTGTTCAATTTTAGACATACTGTAGACTCATGAACACAGATGTTAGCCAATTCCATTGATGCCTTCAAATCTTTAGCTGTCACTCGGGGTTGTTTCTTTACCTCATTGATGAGTGTGTGTTGTGCTCTTGGGGCCATTTTGACTGGCCGCCTGCTTTTTGGTAGAGTAGCCACTTTAAGGGTTCACATACTTTTACCACTCAAGGCCCACTGCCCTGCTTGTCCTGCCCTACCCACTGCTGATTACTGTACCTGGATCAGGTGTGTTCAGTCAATCAGAAGCCTGAAAAGACCACTCCAACCTCATCTAGTGTTATAGAATCAATAAAACACCTGAGATTTAAGTATAGTTTTAGTAAAAAATAATAATCTCTGTTGGCTAACACCCTTTACATCACCTTTCCTTTAAAATAAAAATTGTAATCATTGACAATCCTAATAGTTGCAGTTTTGTAAGTAGCATGGCGAACCCCATGTCCATTTCTAATAAAAACAAACTACCCTAATTTTGAATTGTTTGACCACAGATAACGTTTCCACTGTCTATCGGTCCATCTGACCTGAACCTAAACCAAGAGAACTTTCGTTGGTCAGTTTCGTTGAATTTCAGCACCAAATGATGTCCAGCTTCCTTTAGTTTTAAAGTGCATTTCTTGATGCAGCGGAATATTGTGTGACAACAGTTTTCCATAGCATTCCTGATCTCATGTGGCTAGATTCCACCTGAGGGCTTGAAGGTCCCTGTATCTTTTAACTATATTATGAAGCCTAGATGGTAAAATGACTAAAGTCTGTGCTTCAGTTTTCTCTCAGGTCAGACAGAACAAGTAAGTTTACGACATAATCATTTGATGATTATAATTGCACGAGCAGCAGTTAGAATGAAAATAGTGTTAATTTGGTTTGTACAAAAGGCTACTTTAATCAAACACCAAAGGGCCAGTGGCTACATTTTACACACAGTTCTGCTGGACTTCTTTTAAATTTCACCACACTATATGCAGATACTGTGAAGCAGCATAAAAAATGTGAGCATGAATCTCTTTCATCGCTGATAGAACTCCCTATTAGCCAACTGGAGAATGTTTCCCAGCTGGGAGTCTCGGTTTGGATGTGCTGTGTAAAAACGTAATGAATGTCATAATTAACTGGATATACTTTACATTTACAATGGGATCTGTCTACCTTTTAACCCCTTACTCACCCGCGTTCTCTCTCTGTGAGCTCCCCTCTTTTACACTTTCATTACTCACTTGTGAAGATGACATTTCTTAGTTTGCTTTGCATTATTTTTTCTGTTTCTTGTTCAATTTCATTTTTTTTTTCACTTCTTTTTTTTTTCATTTTTGGTGTTGGTGGAGGCCTGCAGCTTTCACAGCATTCCTGACACTTTTGTTAATAAATCATTGGGAAGTTAATGAAAACGGCATTCAGGCATATCCAAAATGATTGTGTTCTTTGTCATGCTAATAAAGTGAAAGATGTTCGTCCAATGGGTGAATGCCTGCACATTACCAGCAACTTCTGAATGTGCATGCGCCTGTTGCACCTCTTTTATTCTCTCTCACCCTATCCTTGTTTTGTGACACCTTTTCCTTCTAACACGTGAATGTTTTAGCATATTTATCTCATAGGTTATCAGCATGAATCCAATAGTTTCTCCAAGCACCCGTCTGTGTCGCTCTAATTTGCTCACAGGGAAAGAAAAGGAGATGGTTTCCTTGACTTGTTGTTGACCTCTACTGTTTCACTGTTTCTCTCTTTCTCACTCCCTCCATCCGTCTCCATTCATAGCCTTTGTGTCTACGTTTTCCATACAGGAGAACAGAACGTAATGTATCTGAGAACTTGACGGCACAAATCAAAAGTTAGCCGTTTCAGAGTTGGTGTGATGTGTGGTTGCATGCAGGAGGTGGAAGTTCACCATCTATGTGGTCAAGCACAAAACTTTTCTATATTTTTGTGAGGATTTTAATATATCTTTAAATATATTAAATTTGATCTCACCTTATCTTACACAGCGTGTGCTTTACTGCACATTTGTCTGTTTAATCATTTGATTAAAAAACCCTGTATATTCCAGAGAAATCTCAGAAAAAATAGTATTTTGGTTTATGACATTACAGTAATATTTCACTGCGCTAAGAACAAGTAAAAATATCTAATTTGAGATTAAATTATGCTTAAAAACATGCCGTTTTTTATACTCTTCTATGTACCGTCCATTAGCAGTGTCAAATCAAAAATGCAAAAACAGGCAACAGCAGTTTTTTGTGAATAGCAAATCATATAATGACATATCATCTATATCTACTCTGCATTTCAATAGCTACAATTTGTGCTAAGTGTCTTAATAAATTGTAAATAATTTTTTTGTGGGGAATTACTAATGAATGTGACAGACATATTATTTGATATCTTGGATGCTTTAAAACACAAACTGTACAGTAAGTTCTACATTCATAGATTACAAAATGACAGTGACAGCTTTTTAACCATTAAATTTATTTGTGAATTCCTTTTAAAATAAGATTGAAAGACTGTTGCTGTTTTTTCAAAACTACAGCTCATGACTTTGTATTTACAGATTTTTTCCCACCACCACATAGACTATTTAGGCCACAGTGCTTGTAGGTTTAATGTTCTAAATTTTCTTTCTTCTTTTTTTTTTCCTCCATAAATTATGAAAGTGTGAAAAAAAAAAGGAATATTTCGTGGGGATGAGCTCCAATAATCAAGCTCGAATCTCCATCATTATCCAGTATCAGCCGATCCCCCTTTTTTATTTTAAAAGCACTGGGAGTTAGTGGTGTTTTACATGAATTTTGGGGGCTCGTTGGTTCTACTGGGAGCTGAATACATTTGTCAGGTCGAGCCTCTCTTACAAATGCACTGCATACTATCTCTGTCTTTTGCACACACACATCCACATTTAAAGCCTGTAATGGCAAAACCGCAGATGGGGTTGGGGGTGGGAGGGAACTGAATGAGTGGGGTTCTGTGTGTGTGTGAGAGAGATAGAAAGACATAATAATGCATGTATTTAAATATAGAAATGTACAATTTTGGCATATTTTACAGCTTCATTTTCCAAAAAAAAGAAAAAAAGAAACGTATTTTGTAATACTTGTTCCTTTCAGTAATGCTAAAAAGAGACACAATGATGTTTATTCTAGGATATAACCTCTGTCTCATTCCACTGTGAACTGACAGCGATGTTGAAAAGACACAACACGTGTGCCTGGAGTAAAAATAACAAAAAAACCTTCAAAAGGTTTTGACAGAGGGAACCTCTGCAAAACGCAAATACTTTGTTTCTGTTTGTTGGCTCCTCCATGCTGATACTAGCCCCATGCTGTCACAAGGGCTAAAATTAGGACGACGAGATCACAACTCAGAAAAGACTGTACATGTATCACATATGAGGAAATAATGTCGCTTTCAGCAGCAACAGAGCCAGAAGGCTCTTGTGTTTGTGTGTTTTTGTGTACAGTAAATGCGAGCGTGCTAGCTCGGGGGGACATCTGTTTGCCTGGAGGTGGGGCCAGGCTCTCATAGCGTGTTTGTGTGTGTGTTGCAAAGCCACATGGGAGCATAAAGTCAGACACAAACACACCAGAGCCCAACTGGCAGCAGTGCTGGCAGTTTCGTCTGGAGCCCAGGTTGGAACAGGTAACTGTGAGCGAGGGCAAAGACAACAACAACACTTCACTTAGGCCTAATTAGGAAGGCGCTTAGGTCAGAGTGTGAGCAATATGTTGCACATCCGCCTGTGTGGTTGCACACAGTGGATTATGGGATATTTGACAGGGTACAGCATTGCCTAAATAAAATAAAACAATTTAATAAAATAAAATGAAGTAAATAAAATAATGATAATAATATATATTGTACTGGCTGTTTACACAATATTAGTACCATTATTATCATTATTATTATTATTATGCTATGCCAAATTGTTGTGAACAAGCTAAAAACTAACAAGGTTATTGTTATGGCTAAAACTATGTATATGAGGATTAGTTAAATTTAACTTAAACTGACCTTTCCACTTATCTCAAGTGATGGTGTGTGCCTGTGTGTGTGCACCCAAAGTGAGAGGATATCAGTAATATCAGCTCACACTCTGTATTGGCTGATACCATATGGACTTGGATCAGGGCCAAATAGACTAAATCAGGGCTTTTTGTTTCCATTACATTAAAGCTTCATACAAGCCTACAAAATAAAGCTAACTCAATTATTCTCAAGAATTTGACAGAATTGTGTTATATTTCATCTTTGTGTCATTTGTTTTTTTTTTTGTTTTTTTTTGACCAGCTGACACTATTTTAAAAAATAGGATAGATGTGCGTAAATTGAAATATGTTAATGTTAATATGTGAATGACCATACTGATTTAAAGATACGGTATCTTAGATAATTCAGAAAGCGTATGAAATAAGTTAGAGAGTAGCACTGATAAGTCCAGGACATATTTAGGTTTAAGGTTTTTACCTTAAGCGTTCATTTATTTATTTTCATTAGTTTTCTATGAATTCATTGTCATGTTTAACTGTTCACAGTTCAATATAAATTTTTTCTTTTCCTTCATTACACATAACCTAATTTATGTTGATTACCTCTGAGTACCTGACCTGATGCGTGTCATCTACCAAGTATAAGAATGGAAATATTAAACTGGACTCCCAGCTCTATGTCCCTTCTTGTCCTTGTATCGTTTTTGTGTGTAGTTGTCTGTATTATATGTTGTTGTTTTGCTATATTTAAAAATGAAACACATATCAAATTCTTAATAAAATAAAGTTTAAACTCCCTCATGATAATACAGTAATCTCCCTACAAAATTCAAATGTAAAACACAGGTTGTGATTGTATTAGTTTATAATGTTCATCTCCAAACAAAAGATTCGTTTTAGATGCTTGGGCTTTGTCATACCTTTAGCAAAAAGACACAAACTTATTAAATATATTGATTTCACAGGCTGAACATGTGCTCTGCTTTTGTAAAAGAACAAATATCAAACAAAAAAGGAAAGAAAGGAAGACAAGCATCAAACAGAAGTCATGTGAACAGATCTCCTGGCCTGGGGCATGATTTCCTGTCAACACCTTGGACCGCAATCTCAAAGTTGCGTGCCAATTCCCCCACAATCCCCTCCAACCCACCTCCAGCCCTTCCTACAAAGCCCTCCATGGTCAGGGTGCTGAGATGGAGGTTGGGGCTGCCTTCGAGCGCCGCCATTCAGGCCAGTTTTCTTCAACTTCCTCTCCCTGTGCTACTTAAAGGTTTGAGGGTTAGGGGAAAAGCTGCTAAAGAGCTGGCGGCTAGGGTACCGCGCACCTCCATAGGCATTTAAAAAGGCATTCTCCCTCCGCAAGACACCTCCATAGCAAGAAGCGAGGGCAGGAAACACACTAGCTGGCCAACATTTAGCATCCTGCCGCTGAGCAGGAAGTGGAAAAAGGTCTTCAAAAGTTCCACCAACTGACTACAAAGGAGAAAGACATCGCCCCGAACCACTCGAAGGTCAGCTATTTTTTAAAATTCCCTCCCTCCCTCTCTTCCTCCACATAGCTAAGGTTGCAGCATAGAAAGGTGAGCCTGAGCTGATCCTGTGCTGGGGAGGGCAGCCGCTACCTCGAGCGTCAGACTAACACTACCATCCGCAAGCTCCAGTGTGGCCAGGATGAAAGGCAGTTGGTGAGGAGAGCGAACTGTACCGGGCTCCGCAGTATTGATGTTGGAGAAAATGAGCTGACTCCTCCATCGATCCACAGAGGGAAATGTAGAAATAGAAACTGTAAATCTGGCTCTCTTGACTAACAGCTTAACAGTGGCCATCTTTTTCCCCTCTCTTCTTTTGCTCTTTTTTTTTGTTGCTTTCTATGTAAACTGGGCCAATATTCCTGCATTGATGTTTTCTAGAGGGCAGTAAAACATTTGAAAGCTATATTGACTTGTTCCTCTAGATGAGGGATGCTGTGTTTTCAGGATCAATAGAGCAGGCCTAAGTTACTGGTCAAGTTATTGATTTTAGGGACATAAGAGCAGTCACACAGGTCTGGTAGCTGTCATCTCATGAGACATCAAGAAAAGGTGGACTCAGTCCAGCAGCAATGAGAGGAAATATTTCAATAATATTTGTTGCCTCTGTATGTTTTTTTTTTAAACAAAATAAATAAGAGAATGTACAGGCAGTTGAAGCAATTGCAGCTTTTGTGACCAGCTGTGCAAAATATGTGCACATGCATATTAAACAGAATATATAAAATAAGTTGGGCAAAGGTCAGATGTCCAGTAAAGTAATGAGAAGACAGTGTAATTAAATAAGTCAAACCTCACATAGTGAAGAAACAGAGAAAACATGAGAGCTGATTTTTGTTTGTCTTATTATTGTCCTAGTATTATTGATGGGAGGAAGGTTATGGTGTCTGTTTCCACTGCTGCAATTTATTGTCTCTTCAACAAAGTGAATGCTTCAGTGCAGTGGCAGATCTAGGAAAACAGATCTGCAGTATTTGCCCATTACGACAATTACAATTAAGTTGAGTTTCGCTCAAGGGCATTGTTTTTTCACTTGAAATCTGAATCTGAAACAACTGCCACCGTTTGATATAGTAATGGTAGTTCGGATTATTTAGTTTCGCCCTAACCTCACCAACCCTGCAGACAGTGATGTATCTATCCTGCTGATGTCACTTTTAGTTGACGTGCTACTGTATATGTGGCTGCTAGGAGCAGTTATTGAAGACAAGTTGTATTTTCGAAGACGACTCACAGTTGAAAGACAAGTCCAGAGTTTACTGCCATGTGCAGAACTGAAAACTGAATTAATGGAGCAATCTCATATATTCAAGTAGCAAACTTTTTTTCTACTTTTTTTTTTTTTTAAATCAACAACTTGCACAGCGACATCAATCTCACCCACTATTGTTGGCATTTTTGTGGCAATTTGTCATTATTTTTCTGGCGCTGACACAGACAGATGCTTTTTCCACTCTTAACACCACCTATAAAGCATTGACAGACCTACAGTATATGAATCACTGAACAACTGGAAATATGTAGTGTAATCCTAAACTTTTGGACCGGGCTACGCCATATTAATATCCCTTCTAGACTTAAATAAATATGCACAGTGCCCTCAAAACATCCCTCAGTGGAGAAAAATCCACTGTCAATATGAGGTTCACTACACCCACAGTATCTAAAGTGCACTGCTAGCCCTGCTTGACAGACAGTAACTTGTTTAGTGTGCTCATAATGTTTTGCATGAGTGAAGGAGGGAGTCAATAATGGATTGATCTCAAGCAGAAAAAGTGTCAACAGGCCAAAGACAGCAAGTCAGGCAGGCAGTCAAAATGAGCAGGCAGGAAAAAAAAACAGTCTGGAACAGTGTATCTAGTGCACAATAGACTGCTTGGAAGAAGGCAAGTTGAAGTGCAGCATATATATACCAGGAGGCCAATGAGGGAATGGGGAACAGGTGAGCAGGAGGGTATGGAGATCAGGAAGGTATAGCATGATCTGAAATGAACAGTTAATGGGGATGACAAAGCCAACAAAGGAACGTGTTACTGAATCAACAATAAAGGACTGGAGACCCCACATCTGTGAGATCTGTGTAGAGGTCTGACAGTTGAGGCAACTGGAAGGCCTGACTTCAGGTGGCCTGCCTTCAGGCCTTTCAACTTGCATGGAATAGCTTGAAGTGGGAGAATTGGAAGAAGTTGAATGAAGGAAGCTTAAGTATATCATCATGTCGGATGCAGACTGCTGCAGCTTTGACGGCCTTGGCGATGGCGAAGGTGCAGATGACACAAGAACCCACAGTAGAGACACTAGTGCTACTTGTGGTGCTGAAGTTGGGGATTATTCCCTTGGTGGAGAGGGGCAGAGCTGCTGTGAAGGTGCGTGTTGCTGCTCACAACTGTCAAAAATAATGACCTGGGTGGCTTTTTGCAATTAGGACTCTGTATTGACTAGATTTTACTATGGTGGATCAGAAACACTCCTGAAGACTGAAGAAGGGAATGCCTCTTGATATGCACTCTCCTTAAAAATGAAGACATATGATCATTACAACAGCAACTGAAAAAAGAAAAAGGAGAAACATGACAGAGAAACTGAAGCTGTCAGAGGGAGAACTTGATAGACAGGACTCTTGCACTGATGGGAACAGAACTAATTGTTGAAGCATCACAGGGTGTAAAGTCATAACTCACCATGACAAACGCATATGATAATGATCAGACTTATATTTAATATGTAATCACATATTAAAGTAACATTTTATTATTTATATACCATCTTATACCTATGTAACTACAGTATCTGTAAATAAAGAAATACTTTTTTTTAAATAAGTTTTATAAAATAATTCTACCTCCTTTTTAATAATGTACAGCATCTTATCACTGTGACTTTTCCTGTGTCAACCTAATCAGAAGCACAATCAGTAGTTAGTAAAGGATCAGCTGATGATCAGCACTAGGTAATTTCAAAATATATTTATTATTCCTTGTAGAATAGTATATAAGGAAAAAAAGACAGAAGACAGAGCATGAGGAGCTCTGTTGTTATATCAGTGAGATAAAAACTACAGTTTGTACTGTACATAACTGAAGCTCCTATGTTCCTCTCCACTGTGTTGTTTTCAGAGGTAAAAAAAAAGAAATAAATAAAAAACTGTCATCTTTTCTTTTTTTTTTTCCTGCAGCTCTAAGCAGAGTCTGAGCGCCCTTAGTATTTTCATCTCGCACATCATGCTTTTAATTATAGGACATATTGAGCAGCGTGTCCGATGCACAATGGCTCCGCTGGAATATTCATGTCCAAAGTTTGAGGAAAGTGGAAAGGGGAGGGAAGTGAGATGTAATTGTAATTAGTGAAGGACCTGGTGCTGCCAATTCTCAAAGGAGCATCTGAGTCATCTGCTGTGTGGTGTGTGTGTGTGTGTGTGTGTGTGTGTGCATCTTGCGCGCCTGTGCATCTGTCCTCCTGGCTTAGCCTACCTTGACACAACGGGGGAGTATGAGAAGCTCTCCTGGCTTAACTAGAAGACATACCTTTCTGTTTTCCTTGCTCCGGGCTGAAGTGGCTAGTTAGTATATGCGCCGCCATGCGTGCCTGTTTACCCTATATGGGTGTGTGTGTGTGTGTGTGTGTGTGTGTGTGTGTGTGGGGCATGTGCTTGTGCGTCTGTGTGAGCGTGCACGTGTGCAGGCCTCATCTCAAGTCTCACCGGAGACTTGTTGTCTAAGATTAATGAAGGTCACTGGAATCCTCCAAAGTATTCCGATAATTAAGGCTTTGTTTATCAAAAACAAGTTATATTAAGAGCAAAAAGATTCATGGTAATTATTCATAATCTTAACAATTCAAGTGTAGCCACCTCATTTGTGCCTTTAATTCTTCTTGTTAATGTTTTGCATAAATCTGCATAATTACTTGAGATGCCTGTTGTATTTCTGACAGCTACTCAGTTCGTGTGCACTAAAGGGTATCCAATGTGTTGCGCGCTGCATACTTAAAAAGCGACCGTACGGCTGGAAACGCGAAAGCATATTTTCACGGATTCGTGGGACAGCAAAATCACGCGCAGGATGGAGCGGATTCTATCAGACAGAGTGAACGAATATGTTAGAATGAGACCCCCTCCTGTCCCCCCCCCTTTTCATCCTCACCCACCCCTCCACCCTTCCAAAAGTCATGCTGCAAAAACGGGGCCACTGGTGAATAACTCCGGTCGGCCCACATGCAGGAGCTGTTGTGAGTTTGCTCGTATTCTGCAGATCAAATCTCTTTTGTGTATGCTCATACCATAACTGAGTGTGTGTGTGTCTAAGGTACCCCCCCCCCCCCCCCCCCCCCCCACCCCCGGATAATCACTGCATAACTCTGATGCAATAATCACATGTAAATGACCACTGCATGGAAATGCTCTCTTGTGGTTTACATAATCTTGTAATGACCTCTTGTAACACACTGTCTATGATATTGGCCCTAATAGATTGTTCTCTCTTGTTTTTTTTTTTTTAAACTCTACTTATTTTTCCAGCACTGGCCCCTGGAATTACACAGAGAGAGAGACTGGCCTATTAGCACTGTGACATGAGTGATTTAATTTACCCTCACTTTCACTCTCTCTCTTTTTATTTCTGTCTCTCCTCTTACTTAGCATGCGACACGCGTGGACAGTAATTCCTGTATGATTGGACTGCACTGGGTGATGATTTTAATAAACACACACACACACACACATACACGCCAAGGGTGCCACAGGTCAGTGGTATTTGGATTCACGCACTGCGCAGGTAGGACAGGGCTGTGAATGATTCAAGAGCGTGCCAGAGCAGATGCACAACTTAACATCTCGTGTGAAGAAAACATTAACTTCAGCTTCTTGTGCTTTTTTGTTCTGCCCTGTTTTCTCCACTTGATCATTTATGTTTGTTTATTTGTGGACAAACTTTGCATATTTGAATGTTAAGTGTACGCTAAAGCATCTGTGCATACGGTGGGTGTGTGCTGTTGCTGTCCACTGCGTCACACTTCTCTGCGTACCCAGCCCTCCATGCAGGCCTCGTGCTCCTGCTCAGAGAAACATGTGGCTCTGATGTTAATTGAAATTTGTCTAATGAAGTAAAAGTTAAGAAAGAGAGAGAGAGAGTTGTAGGAGGAGAGGAAGGGAGACAAAGGGCACGGAAGAGGAGAAGTAAAAAAAAAAAAACAAAATAAAAAAAAACAGAAGCTTCAACTTTCTTTAATTATGTTTACCCAACAGGCTTTGCTTCCTCATTTAAATAGCATAAACATCTGGCCGTGGCGCGCCACTAGCATGGCAGCAGTAGTCAAGCAAATCTTGTGGAAAATAATGAAATTAGATCCCTGGTGCTGTGACAGTGGAAGGGCAGAAGACATCCGCTCCATGTTAATAAAATTGCCATGAATGAGTGAATACAATTAGGAAATTGTCAGTGGCGGCAGTGAACTTTTGTAACTCACCGATGTTTGCATCATTCGATTAAGGCAGCAATTTGGACTTGTTTATTTGTGGCTGTTGTGGCTTTTATTAATTGTGACCCCGCAGTGATTGGCCTGCGATTAAACCAGTCACATATGATGTGGCTGAGAATGAGGGATGGATTTGTGGGCTGACTGATGCACTGGTGTTTTTTTGTTGTTGTTTACCTCTTTGAGAGTGTGTATGGGGGGATGGGATTGTGTGTGTTTTGGGTATGCATGATGTTTAATCTTTCAACTGAGGCAGCAAGGACGTCTGGTTTTAATAGGCAAGCTTATGCTACATTCTAAGATTGTATAAAAAACTTACCAATAAACATGATCAAAACATCAATTTTCCATGCAAAGGTTTCCTTGGATTGTGGAAAAAAATGATTTTCTACAGGTGTTTGATTAATTGATTAATTAAAATGAACAGTGTCATCAATAGTTGAACTAGACTACAACTTATTAAAAAGTACTTTCCTTGACAATTGATGCTTCTTTGTAGAAGGAAAAAGCAGAAGAGGATAAATAAAATGTGATTTTCTACAGTAAAAGTTGCTTTATTACTGCAACATTAGACGACACCACTAGTATGATAAAAGTTTCTTAAGAAAGCAAAACTCTCTCATTCTCAAGTGGAATTAGCTCATTCTATATTAGCTTTTTGTTATGAAGACAAATTAGCATTCCCTGTTAAGGTAATCACTGGGAAAAAGCCTTTGCGCATTATTATAACAGTCACTACTATTTCCTCCTATTGAATATACTACTCCCACTATGTATAAGTGTATATATCTATACAGACTTTGGTACTTTAGAATAAACCTCCGTCTTTATCATCTTCACCCCTTGAGTCAGGCGTTCTGAGTTTCCTTTGCAAATTTGAAGTAGCGTGTCCCTATACCCTCCTTGCTCTGTGCTTTGCAGCGAGAGGTCTGTGTTTACTTTTCAGCCTCACGCAGGCAATGGAAGGGATTACATTTGTGGAAATGAGTTGTCATTTCAGGAGGTAATAATGGATTTGGGCCTGAGAGCTCGACAAACACAACACGGGGAGAGTGCAGGGGATGAAACATGGGAGCCGAGGTACAGGCTGTGTGTGTACACGGTGGATTTGCGCGCACACAACAAGGATGGGACCCACACACACAGAGGCACACACTACTTGGCTGGACATCTGTACAAATGAGAGAGCACTGGTGGATTCTGCTGGGGTGCCTGGTTGGGGGTGGATATCCCACCACAAGATTCCTCCAATCTTCAAAGTTCCTGTCTGGTTGGAAGTAATGTTTTCCATCTCTGTTGCCAGCTTGGGTTTGTCCTATCATCACTGCTGTATTTACTGACAACCATGTTTTATCTTTTGTCTTGGTTGCCCTCAGAATTGCCTCTGTAGTATTTTATACAGACTTGAAACGTCTCTTTTGTCTTTGGCTTGAGTTTTGAAAGTTCCATTTTCGCCTGCCAAAGGAAATAGAACCTCTTGGTTTTACCCTCCTGTCTGTAACCGTGACCTTTGGACTGCACAGTGGTTTGCCAGTCATACTAAGTCCATCATCATCACAGAGACCTCCTTATTCCACCCCACATCCTATATGCAGTCACGCATAATGTGTTTGTCAGCTGCAATGTCTACGGTGTGCCATAAACAAAAAGCGGCCCATAAATTAATCTATACGTTGAACTGAGACAACTTACATCATCATTAGTAACTCGAGGACTAAAGTAGAGATCCAAGCAATTCCTAATAGCCAAGACTACACACCCCTAGATAGAGGAATTTTGGAGACTCAAACCAATGCTGTCAACATTAATCAGTCCTCTGTGGTTTTTGGCCACTTTTTTTGTGATACCTCAAACCTCTTGCTATGTCCATGTATGATTTTATTCATTTCTCACAACAAATATCTGTGCAAATATGTCACGTCTTTACATCTGCAGCTTCCTAATCATGCGGTAGCATCAGATTATGTGTACATATCATTTTTGGAGAACCAATGCTACATAGACAAAATGCTAAGCAATCTAATTCTTTGATTATGTTTCAAAAACCTGAGAACATCAAAAATAATGGGTGGAGAACCACAAAGTGATGCAGGGTTCTGTACATGTAGACTCGACCACATCACTATAGACGCCACAGGAAAGAAATGTACCTCTTGATGTAAGACAACATGTGAATTGCTGCTCAATTCAACTGTAGTAGCTTATTAATTAGTGGTGAAGGATGTGGCTACCGGTGTGTTCTCTGTTTGGGTTGGCTTGGGTAGGCCACATGTTTGACCAGGCCTTATTATTTACAGGTCTATGTGGATTAGGACCGTGATTGATCTCTTTGGAAAGGATTACATTTTTAAAAAACCAATTTGGTTTGGCTTATGTTTCTAAGCGTCCATTTTTGGATCAAACACCGATCCTTTAGTTTATTTATATAGCACCAAATCACAACAAAAGTCATCTCAGGGCACGCATACAAAATAGTACTGTACACATAATTATATCAAAAACCCAACAAATCAAACCTTAAATTATCTGAGTGATGACTTCATCCCCATCCCCATGGGGCATCTCTTAATGTCGTTGGTATAAGCACCTGACTGTTGCTTCCGCTGTCAGACTGGAACAACTGGGAATCTTACGTTTAAGTAAAATATGCTGTAACACTGTCATTTAACAGTGCTGTACTGTAGGTATAAACTTGATGCTTATCACCACTGTTCATTGGACATTAATGTTCAGTATCTGGATGATGCAAGTAAACATATGCATTTTAGGGTTTTTGAAAGTTAAAAATGGACTGTGGGTAATACCTACAGGTAGGGATCCAAGGCAAATGTCATACGTAATGAAAGAAACCATATACTATAGCATTTGAGAGTGTATGTGCCTTGATGTGTCAATTATCACTCCAGAGGTGAAGGGCAAAAGGGTTATATTTTAATATGACTGACTTTGTTAAGTTAAGGTCACTTTCCTATTAATGCTACATACTGTACATAAACACAAACCTGGACATGTCATAGAAAATGTTATTAGCCTGACTCTCCTCAATGGTGAGTATCTATAGGCAATAGGGGGTAGCGGAATGTGTATGTGTATGTGTATGTGTTGAAGATTGTGTGCAGTATTGTGTGTGTGTGTGTTTGTGTGTGTGTGTGTCTGTAAGCATTTGCATCTGTGTGGAGAATGAATTTGTGTACAAGTATCTACTTTTTTATATGTTTGAATGTTTGCACAAATATGTGTGTGTGTGTGTGTGTGTGTGTGTGTGTCATGAGACAGATGGGTAATAGCCGCTGTGCTGAGAGCAGGGCCCTGTGTAACGTGCAGCCCTGATTGCAGACCTGATTACCTGCCATATGCTAGCTGAAGGGTTGAGGGCCGGACCAAATGAGAACAGTATGCAAACGTTAAAGCAGCGTTTTTATAGCGCAGTCATTATGCCCCCGCTCTGGCAAATGAAAACGAGCATGGCAGGGAGGAAAAATAATGAAGTCGGAAAAAATGGACGGGTCACGGTGCGTGGTTGCTGCTGCCACCTCCTTGCTGTAATCCCATTGGCTATGGGGAGGGAGGGGAAGGGTCTCCTGCTATAATGACAGTAAAGCGTTGGTTAGACCGCAGGGTGGCCCTGTTTGATAGGTACATCAACTTTAGTTGGTGAACACTGGATGAAACACAAGCATGTATCCATAAGTGAGTACGTGTGTGTGTGTGTCTGTATGTGATGTGATTATGTTCCTATTAGCCTTTGCATTCTCCATTATGCGTGGAGCGTACAGGGGCTAAACTGACCTTGTAGGATGATCATTGACTCTCCTTGGAAAACACTTGTTATCCCAGGATTAAGACACACACACCAATTACTACCAGATGAGCTAAAGAAATAAAACATTTCCTATCTGTGTCTCTTGCAAAGGACGAAGTCCCAGCCATCTGCGTACACACAAGAACAAGGGTGCATAGCGTCGAATTTTCTGGAATATGTAAAGCAATTGTATGTGTTTTCTAGAAATGAATGTATGATATCAAAAGCATTAGTAAAGCAGCATTAGTAAAGAATTTACTATCAATGGCAGATATATGTGATGGTTCATTACAAACCAGCACGTTTAAACATGCTTTATACATCTGTGCAGCATGATACAGTATATGAATCCTGCACATTTATGTTTCATTGGTTGATTTTCAGTTTTCCATGAAGATGCTTATTAGGTTAATTTTAGCAAATGCTATAAACATCTTGGAAAATGGTTGAGTATAATTAACTATTGTATGTAAATGAAATTTAGGTTAATATCTTAAGCTTTTAAACTAGTCTAAGTGATGCTCAAAGTTTAAAGACATCTTAAATCATAAAATATTACTTTTCATCATCAACATCTCATCTTGCTCTTGGAAGTACAGTAATTGGACATATAGTTTCCCAAATGTTGACATGGTTAATCTGTTTTAGCTCTATCCATACAGTAGGTGTTTATTTTGATTAAGGACTGGCATTAGACTACTTTAGAATGGGCTATAGAAGAGACTTGTAAGTCGCTTTTGGATAAAAGCACAAAATGTAAATGTAAAAATGGTCCACTTTTTCATTTCTCAACTATTCTTGCCTCTTATTGTCATCCTTGGGTTTTTTCAGACTGTTAGTTGCTTTGGTTTTAGCTGGGCATTCCTAATAAACTGCCACATGAGCGTATGTCAGTTGTGTGCAGCGTTGGGAATAGAAAACTGATTCCTAAGAAGACTCTCCCACCATACTACAAACCCGGTATGTAAGCAATGACTCTTGTTGCCAGGGGCTCCCCATCACTTTCCCTGTTTCCAGCCATCAGGAGAAAAGGGGAACTTGTGCATAATCCTGAAGCCCATTGTGGCCTACTTAGTGGGAAGGGAACATGCCTTTTCCACTGGTCGTGCCTTTGTATGTGGGTCAGCTTCATTCAAATTCTCTTTCATTCTAGCTCCTCTTCCGACACTGTGGCCCATCATTAGCTGTAATATAGGTCACCCCAGGCTTTGTAAGGATCCAGCCCCATTTGCATTCTTGATTCCAATGTAGCAGTCGTAAAGTCACTGTAGGTAAGGAGGTGGGTAGCTGAGGGGAGGACGGGAGGGGGTGCTTGTGGCATCAGAAGTGAAGAGGAAGCTTTTATCACTTTTGATGAAAGGATGGGGTCAGTCTGGATACATGCTTAAAAGGATCAGGGTGCTTTCCCAGTGGTGGGAAGATGAAACCCCTATAGAGTCAGAAAGAGATGTATAGTAGGTAAAATGAATGGTGGAGAAAAAAAAAAAGTGGAACTAGAGAGGGGAAGTGCTAGCTGTCTGCAAGATGTGAATGATGTGTTTTTGTAACTTGTTTATTAATGCAAAGGAAAAATTGTAAATATTAAGTTGTATGTATGTCATAAAATGTCAAGGGTGTCCAGTTTTCCTCAATCATCTTCTAGTCCAGTCCATTCAAGGAGAGTTTAGTGTGAGGTCAACAATCTCGATGTTTTTTTGCTGTGTTGCATTACATTTGTGAAATATTTTGACATCAAATCCCAATACTAAATTCCTTAGCAGCAGGGTAGATTCAACTTGTGTTTAGTATGTGAAGTGAAGAGACTCTATTGACAGCCTTTTTTTCTCCTTGGCAAATTACATGTTTCAGCCTTAATTGTTATTGGAGATGTTATCATGAAGCGGATGCTGCCCTCGCTTCTGAACCTGCTAAAGCCTGACAGTGGTGTGAAGGGGACAGAAGAGGGAAGCAAAAAAAACAAAAAAAACAGTCTATGTATAATTAATAACATACACACGCACATGCAAAGCCCCTCTATCCTTCTAAGGATGGACAGCTGGTGCCACAGTGTCTTTTTGACCTCTAAGGCCAGCAGAGTTAAATTAAAATACTGAGAGCTGGGAGGAAGCGTGTTGGTAAAAGGTGGATGCAAAAGAGGACACACACAAATATACACACAGGAAACAGAAATAAAGAGAAACTGCTTCAGCTCAGACATATTCTTAAGATGCCTTGCATTTCTTTTGGGTAGAAGCCTGGGTAGCTCCCACTGTCTAGCCTGAGTAGCTCTCACTGTCCTGCCCATGAGGACCAGGAGTGGCCACCACTGATCTAAACTTTGACATTATCATGTAGCACTTTGCAGCTGTGCAAAAAATCAAGAGTTTACCTGTTCTAAGATCATTTTTCAAAGACATAGTTAGCAGAGGCTCTTGTGAATATTAAAAGTCAAATGTTTTCGCAATTAGCTTGTGTTGAAGTCACCAGCCAAGAGGTTTAAATACATTTTCCAACCTACACTGTTAGTGGGCATCAACAGTGCATTACTTTGCATATTATTAGTTTAACTGTAATAAATATATTTGTGTCCATAATTGTACCTTAAATAAAAATCTGATCATGTTTTAAGACAAAGTTTTGTAGGCAAAGGGGTAATTCTCAATGATTTGCTTGCTTTTTTTCTTGCCACTCTAGCAGTAGCACAACCCCGCCACGCTCACATGCACACAGTTGACTTTTGCATGTCCTCGTCAGTTTACTTACTGTACTCTCTATCTCTTCATTAATTGATCTAAAGTGGCTCCGATTATCTCGGCTCTTATGCAAAGGAGCCTGAGTCACTTCCAACTCTTTCGAGATAGCAAAAGGCGAGACAGAGAACTTCGGTTGAAACTCCTCCTGTGCCTTAATTCCTGTCGGAAAACACGTTAATATCCTCCCCACCAGCACCACCACGGCCCCCTCTCCTTCTTATCTCCACCCTGAGCCTCTTTTGATGTCCCAACTCTAATCAACTCGCCCGGGCCGTCGGATGTGTGGCTGACATGGGACAATCGTTGAAATCTGAAATCGTTACATCTCGCCTGACATTACCGTGGCATTTTTGTCATGGCAGAGGTAACAGGAGCGAGAATCGGTTCACGGGGACCATAATTCTCTCCACTGGGAGTTGGGGGTGCATATTCATATTAGTGTTGAATTGGGCCCTTTTTAGACATGCAGGAAATCCAGTGTTGGCGAGGAGAGCGCTGGAGTCCACACGCATCCTTATCAGCAACGGCAAAGGCCCTATTCATACCCACTGCTATCAGTATAATTCTTTTTGACATTTCAGATAAGCATCTTAACGGAAAGCTCACAACTAGGCAGATGGGGGAGTTGTCAAATAATGAAGGAATCCTACATGTTTACTACTAAAATATCAGCCTTTAAATAGGTGTCTGTATTTGACTGTTATCGGGCAATCTGTGAACCTTCGTCCTACTGCTTCCTGTATCTCTGTGAGGAACAGGGGTTAGGAGTTTATGCGCGTGTGTGTTTCCGCAGATGGTTTACATCTCCACATACAGATACCACAGGGTCTGTGTGTCTCCACTGCATCAGAACATGGCGTAATACCGCACATAATCCTGTCCGCTCCTAATCTGCTAATATTTTGTAGAGCGTTATCTGAGGACACTGTTTCGTACGCAAATATGTTTGGACATGGGGTAAACACAGCGTTGACCGTTTGCTGGGGAAACTTCTACTCTACTGTACCTGCTTTTTGCTTGGAAGGATTATACATCTACTGCAATGCCTGTTTGTGTTAGGTTGCGGTTGGGAGTAAACACAAACAAATTATGATTGCATTATGAATCAACCTCTAATCACCGGTCAGCAAGGACAAAGGCCTCATACTTTGAATTAGTTAAGTTCAACAGAAATAAATGTAGTCACGAACAATACATTTTCTATATAGAAATAATAATTCAGACCAATTAACAATTAATTTAAATTCTTTAATGCTACAATTGCCTTTGAGAGGTTGTGAACCCTTCAGAATTGTTTACATTTCATCATAATAAAAAGTCCTAAAACTAGATAAGGAGAATCCAAAAATCACAGGTGCCTTTCTGTGTGGAGTTTGCATGTTCTCCCCATGTCTGCGTGGGTTCTCTCCGGGTACTCCAGCTTCCTCCCACAGTCCGAGGACATGCAGTTAGTTAAATGGCGACTCTAAATTGCCCACAGGTGTGAAAAAGTGTGAATGTTTTTCTGTCTCTTACATCAGCCCTGTGATATGCAGGCAGCCTGTCCAGTGACAGCTGGGACTGGTTCCAGCACCTTTGCAACCCTTATCAGTAAAAGCAGGTAGGATAATGAATGGATGAATGGATAGTATAAAATAAAATATACTTCTAAATATACTGTATACACAGTTAATCTGGTTTTGTTGCTTGTTTTGTTGTAAAATATAACGTCTTAAACGTCACGCTTGACCTGTGAAGCTGATTCCGAGTCTTATCAATAGATCCTTATCAATAAAAATCCTGACAAAAAATGTTGTGTATACTGTAGTTTAAGATGTCTTTCACATGTCCAGTATCTTTAAAGACAACAAAAACATCCACCTGCTCAAATGGAAATCTGCTTAGCAGAAAACCTAAATAGGAAGAAAATGTGTACGAAACAAACTAAAACTCAAACCAATGAAATTAAAAGCAGCCAGAAATGACACTTTTTGTTATTCTCTGCAAAACACAGCAAACAACAGCTTTTGTAGGAGCCAAAGACAAACAGCGCCGTATCAAGGTAAAGTGTATTTATTCTGTTTGAGCACAGAGAGAAAGACAGAAAGAGTGACTGAAGGAGAATGTCACTAATAGGACAGAAATAATCAACGGCGGCGCCTGAAGAAAGCTGCCACACATGCACGTTCATATGTTAGAGGGCTGTGGCCAGTCAGCCACATAATAGAACAATCACTCTGTCACTCATCCTCTGCTATTCCTTTGGCTGTTACTCCATTTAAAAATTACAAAAAAAAAAAAAAAAAAAGAATCCCGTGTCTTATTCTCTTTTGTCCTTTTTCTCCTACTGTCATTTTTGTCTTCCTCTTCTGTCCTTCTCTTTGTTTCCTCTGTTCCTCTCTCAGATCTGTCCTTGGTCACCGTCTCCCATTATTCCTTCATCATGATGCATTGTATGTCTTTGGCAACCAACTATTTTAATGTGTCTTCCTCACTGCAGAGCACATTTTGTGCTGCGAACACGTAGATGAAAAGAATGTCAGGAGAAATCACACAGCGGTGATGAAACACATACGGCTATTGTGTCTTTGTAGAATCATTTCAGTAGATACGAACAAGGTTTTTTTTTTTTTTAGTTGTGTGTGTGTGTGTTGGCAGGGGGGTTATTCTGGGCGTCTTGCATGTAAAGAAACAACGCTGGAGTTGTCAAGAACATCATGATCATTTAAGTCAAGATCTTATTTTAATCAATGAACATTTGTGTAATTTTTGTCAACAGTATAATAATTAAAGCTGCACTAATCAATATTAAATAATGTATGTAAATGATGATGACAAATGAGTATGAAAGCTGTTACTCATCTTGACAGGAATTATCTCCCCGTTCTGCAGTAAGTGATCCCTGAGCTTTAAACTTGATTTATGTTTGTCTGTTGAATATGCACAGAGCCAACTCCATGTTGAGCATTTATACTTGGTTGTTGGTTGGTACGTGGTTGTTTGTCTGCGCCAAGCTGCTGTTACACCTCCAAACCACTAGTGAGTGGTGAAGTTCCCATGGTTCCCTGTTGAACTTCTTCAAAGCTGTGGTCACAAACACTTTGTGTGTGTATTCCAAAACTTGGCAACTGAAATAGAGCAAACTGTGTTAGTGTTGAAATATGTGATGTTAAAAAAAGCAATTACTTTTACTGAAATTACTGCAGTGCACAAAAGAGAGAAGACAGAAGACATGTGCTGGACCCTCACTGCATGTAGATACTGAAGTGGAACAACCACTATAGGCCCAGCGTAGATGTGATACAGAAGCATAAATAAAGCTTTATATAACCAATAACCAGAGCTAAAAGGGGGAAAATATAAGATTTGGTCCTCAAAGAGTAATTTAGTGCAGAATTAAGCAAATTCAAAAGATCTAACTCAAGTTAGAAAATGATGAAAATTCAATTAGGGAATTTCAATGATTTCATTTTGATTTGTAAGTTTGACACCTTTTTGATGTCGACTAATACCTGGAGGGCTGTGCAGGGCATGGTGGAGCCTAGCAGATGGTAGCAGAGCAGGGAGAATGATGACTGTGCAGAGTAGAGTAGATTGATTTCATGCTAGGTTCATTTGCATATTGTTGTTTTAGTGCAAAGTTCAATAAAAGGTTAAATGCTGTAGCTTTAAGTGTAATTTTGAAGTGCATGTATTGGAGTATTTGCCTTTTACTTTTTGCTTTATACTGCATTTCACAGGGAGGTAAATTGTCCTGTACTTTTTATTACTTGACTACTTTGCACATTCTGACCTGTTACCATCTTTATCTTCTTATAGATTAGTATGTAAACTTCCATCACCTCCACATCTATGAGTTCCAACAGCTTATATGATCATAATAACCCAATAATCTGCAACATGATGCACAGTCAATGTGAAGATTTAGCTTGGAATCTTTACTTACTGTTCTACTTAAGTATGATTTTAAATGCCATGCATTCACTTCTAATATTATTAACTATAGTAATATTATTGGTATTACTGTGGTGTATTGTTTTTTACTACAAGATTTTGCAAAGTATTTTAATACAGCTATAAATTCATATGCAATGAAAATCACAAAAAATATAAAATATGCCTGATTTGTACATTTTGTTTTTTAGTTTAGTTTTAGTTTTGTCTAATATGTAAAAGCATGTTTGATGAACATTTCTAATCCTGGCAGAGATCCTAATGGACTTTAAAAGCTAATTTAGAGCTACAGGGCTTCTCCTCTTACAACATGTTTCTTTTTTTTTTTTTTTTTTATTTTTTTGCTTTTTCTTTCCAAGCCCTGCTGTTGCCATCACTTATTATTTCATCACCTTCACACTAAGAGAAGGGCTTGAGGCCACGGGGTCCAGGTTCCAGCAGTGATGGTGCAGCACTGCAGGTGCAGCGAGGGTGCCCCAGGTGTGCAGGAGAAACTGTGAATTGTGTCTCTTTATAGTCTCTCTTTTAAGGTTTAATTTTCAAATGACCCCTTTTTGCCCACAATATCAATCAGATATTTGACTTTTTTTTTTCATCCACCCATTCATTATCACTCTTACAACCACCTGAAAAAAAAAAGGCATATTTTTCGTCATGAAACCTAAATAGGCCCACACAGAGCATCTGACCCAAGCAGGTTTTGTTTTATGCATTGCTGTATGTTTTTCATACCTCCTCACTCTGGTGGCACATTTTCAATCATTATTAGAATGCCAGCAGCTCAAGGCTCGCAGACTTTAACCTCTGGTATGTTTGGTGTGTGATAAAAGGCAAAAGCGCTATCAATCTTTATTGTCTGGCCGGCACGCTGTAATTGCATTCAATAGTCCACTGATTCTCTTGTCTGCGCTAATGTCAGAGAGCAGAGAGGAGCCAGATGCTCTGGCTACACACACACACACACACACACACAGGTGCTCAAACAGACAGTTCAAGCTTTTATACTGACAAATATAACAATACAAAGGTGCTTAAATTGGAAAATGCACTGTAACACACACACGTATGCCACATGCATATGCTGCATGAAGTGCCACTTGGCCTCTGAGTTGATGAACTGTTGACTGCATCCGGTTTGTACACAGAAGATTCCTTGTTTGGTCAAATAGTTTATGTGCATGCATTGTATATGTGTGAGGCGGTGATGTCACTGCTAGTCCATGTATTATTCACATGTAAGCAAGCCAAAGGAGACAGGGAGGGAAAAGACGAGGGACGGAGGACTTGGAGGAGTGCCAAAAACTCGATTGGATCTCAATGAATAGTAAAGAGCCTGACAGAGGGAGGACGAGAGAGACATGGAGAGACAAACGGCGTGAGTGAGGTGGCACCAAAGACAGAGAGAGAGAGAGAGAAAAGAGAAGGCATATATAAAGCAGTGGAGAGAGTTATTTGAATTGCTTCTTGTAATACTTCATCCACACTCCACACAATGAAATCCAACTGCTGCCTTTTTCTTTTGTTATTCTACGTAGGCCGCATGAGTTTACCGGAGAATGAAGTGTGTTTGCGAGCTCTGTGCATATGCCTGCGCTTGATGTCTGTGCGTGTGTGTGTGTGTGTGTGTGTGTGTGCGTGCAAGTGGTTTGATTTCATATTACCTATCCTTGCCAAGCGCCTTCAAGTCAGGTGCCTGGTGCATATTGCAGAGCGTCGCGCTGTGGGCAGCCTCCATGAGATAGACATGCCGAGCTCCAGGTAATAGATTTGGGCTTGCTGTCATATCAACACACAGTGCACACAAAGCCTGCAACCCCGAGGATCAAGCCTGATGAAAAGCTGCCCTTTGATATTGGTTGTGCCACTCCTACGTTATTTTGTTGAAATTTGAACAGCAAAGACACATATACACAGAGCTGGCAATTTATTAGCCACAGTACAGAACACCTACACTAAAACCAACATGTCGTTTGTGCTGCATTAAACAGTTTGAACAGTCTAATGCAATTAAGTTTAACAGCAACACAAGCCACATCATCCAGTGTGATCATATACTGTAGGTGAATCCACCCTCAGTGGTGGACAGTAACACAATTGGTAGAGCGGTCATCTATAAACCCCGAGTTCGATACATGGCTATGTGCTGAGGTGTCCTTGGACAAGACACCGAAACCCCAGTAGCGCAGTCATATACTGCAGCTGTCCAAACAACGATGTCCCCAAGGGGATCAATAAATTGGTCTTTAATTTGGTCTTTATTATTTTTGATTTACTTAAGTTTCATTTTGGGGTATAAGTATATAAGCTGTTAAAGTAATTGACTCGATGAAATAGATACATCAATAATTATATGTCAATCATATCATACGCATGAAATGAGCCATTCAGCATAAACCTTGATGTAGTTACTTTTAATTAAGCAAGTGCTCAGAGTACTCTTTCCACCGTCCACACCTGTGTAGAATAGCAAAACACAACAGGATTTATTGTATTAGTCTAGTTAGCATTGGTTTTAGCTGGGTGTACATTAACAAGCACTGGGCATTCCCAGCTGTGGGTCACATGTTCGTGGTGTTTGTGCTCATGGGTTATACTGTATATGACGCTAATTAATTCTTTTCAGTGGTACTGTTTTTGTTGCACTTTTAAGTGGGCCAAGGCTAACAAGCAAACTGGCGTTGAATCCCAGTTGAATGCGATTGTAACTCAGTCTTGGGTCTGCCCTCTAACCCACAGTCATGCAGTTCCATATTAGAGGTTGATTATTTTTTGGCCGGCAAAGGCGAACAGTCTTGGCACAGATCTGCTGGTTTTAAGATCATGATCACGGCGCGCTTACTTCCACTTCTTAATAATCTTGTTTACTGCTATGTGCAGCTGTTTGTGCGTGCATCCATGTTGCACACATGCATACACATTCAACACATGCCAGTGGGGCATGTAGGACACACAGTACATACAGTAATACATTGCACAAGATCAAAGGAAATTACCCTTCACCTCACTGCATGGATCTTAGCGAGTTCCTTAACCAGAGGAATGGGCTTTGAACCAGACATATTCCCCCGGGGACCGTATCCCAGCCCCTCCCCGGAACGCCGTTCTGGATAAGGGCCGTAATTCCCACTTTTAGGTTTCCATTAATCTGATCCTGACACAGGGGAGACGGGCTGCTTTGCATATCGCCTTCCCAAGATGGAGGGCTATTTACATGATCGCCTCCAGATTGAATATGATCAGTAGCCCACCTCCTTCGCCATCCTCTGCAGCTGAAATAGAAAAATGCTGATTTTTTTTTGCAGTGGGTATTTGCTGCATTATCATGGGTGAAGTATTATTCACTCAGGTATATTTGCTATAGTGTTTCTATACATCACAAGTTAGACTTGATGGATACGTGTTGCAGATATTACAGCTCTGTACTTGATTCCCTTGACGAAGGCCAAATTTCTTTTATGAATGTGACAGCAGAGATGGATAGATCGACCCCATTTATCATCACTCACTGATAGCGCTAATGTGTGGGGAACTACCCCCGCCCCTCCTTTGGAACAAATGCGAGGAACACCAGTGTACAGTGCTCCATTTGAAACCGTGAAGGCAAGCCCCCATGTAAATGTATCTGTAATGAACGCCGCATACAGGAGGTGCATTATTCTCTTTCTGCTACATTTATTTCTGAATATCAAATGAATATGATAAATGTGGAGCGAGGGGGCGGCAGCGACGAAGGGGAGAAGCAAAGTAAGCCGAGGATATGAGATGAGTGATATTGTTATTACACCACAAACGATGAGCAGCAGAAGTTGAGACAGTGTGAGACAGTAGCATTGGGCGGGGGTGAACACACACACACGCACACTTTCATGCTCTTTCCCTTGCAAACACGTCATTGTGTTTTTTGTTTTTTCGTTTTTTTTCTTCAGTGTATCAAGCCGAGACACAATTCCACACTCATATGATTTCCAGTTGTGAGGTGATACGCAACAACAATGGGTTGTGGAAAAAAACAAAAGAGGAAGAAGAAGAAAAAAACAATATCGTAGTACAAACGCTACTGCTGTTTAGTGTGATGAAAGAGCAAATCCAAAGTCAAGCAGCGCTGGTGAAATATAGTTGAGGGAAGGCTGACTGAATCTGCACGCTCTTTACTTTCACAGTACTTCAAAGTATTACCACTCGTGGCAGGAAACTAGTAGGTAGCTGTAATTAAACCAAAGGTGCAGATATTCTGTGGGAGACAATAGGTAGAACAGTGTTTTTTCATCATGACCTAACCTCTAACCCTTACAACGTTTGCTTTTTTCTAATGAAATTGTACAACTTGTCCAACTCCATCGTCAGAATTAGAGCGTGGTGCTAATTGCACGCTTCATGCAAACAGCCCGACAGAACTCCATCACATACATCCTCGGTCACTTTGTGACGCGGGACAGCAATCGGGCTTCCTGTAGGCTACAGTAAGTGCTTTTCATGCTTTTTAATTGACATCGCTGAATGTTAATTCCAAGCATGTCACGGATGTGTCACACCAGTAGGCTGCAAATGTCTGACCTCATGTAATGTCGAATTACATTCCTGCTGCTCACTGCTGTGACAGCAGATAAGCAGTTCAAACACACTATTGTTGTTTCCTTTCTTTTTCAGCTGGCCTCTTATCGTACATGTGTGTTGTTGCTGTTTTACATCAATCGCATTCGTCTTCTGTCTCACCCTAACTCTGTATTTATGTCTAATTCTTCCTCCGTAGCTCTATAGGCAGATTTACACATTCAACTTCAAACGTCATTTTTGACCGACTTCCTGCTATGTAGCACACATCGAAACCCTGTATTGGAACTAACAATACAGGACCTTATCTGAAGCTCCAGCATGAATTTACAATGGTACTCATTGCATTTCAGGACATTACCTCTACCTTTAACAATTAGTTTTTTAGCTATACAGTACATTAATAATAATAATGGACAGCACATGTCAGCACTAGAATGGGGCAGAACTGGGAATCAAACCACTCACTCACCTGGCTTGATTGAGATTGACTGCTTTACCACCTGAGCTACTGCTGCCCTCAATAATTAACATTTAATGACCCAGGAGGGATTTGAACCCACAATCCCCAGCTCCGGAGGCTGATGCCTTATCCATTAGGCCACTGGGCCCAATTCACTCTGCAAGGTCAAAGTTTAGGTCACATTCATATTTTACAGTGTTGTTATTGGTCAGTTGTTATGGGTCAATTTGAAACATTGTTTTAACGGTACAAAATATGCCCCCCACCCCACTACACAGTAGTTTAGTTTAGTTGCCATTAACTCGCCCTATCAGCATAGCTCTATACTGGGATGTCATTCTATTTGAGTATGTCATTATTATTGTTATTGTTAACTTTTCGAGCAAAGGTTCAACTATCAGTTCTAGTTTGATTTAGTTTGTCAGTATTCATATTTCCAAATGAACATACATGTTTTTTTTCTACTGTATTTATAACTGTATGCTGATTCTTGAGACAAGATGATTCAACATACAAGATGGTTTTTAGTTTTATCCAATCACAGGTAAGAGACCTGTGAGCACCCACCATCTCCCTCTGCGAGTTCATATAACTTAATTAAATATGACTTTCTGAAACTTGTCTCCAGTGTGAACAGAGGCTTGACACAGTGTAAAATGAGATTTTGTGGGCACTGATAACTTTATAGCATGACTATATTGCTCAACCAGTACATTGCTTCTTACACAAACACGTCCATATCACCCTTTGATATCACAATTTGTTACAAGGTCTTCAAAATGGCTGCTGCAAAGTGTCAGCAGGATGGGAGCTGTGAAAGCAGGGACTTTGAGGCAAGGCTTTGGCGCCTCATGGCCTGTGTGTCTCACACTGCTGTATCCGGTTGAAGAGCGATAGCACAGGCCCCAAGAATAGCTTCAAATTATTCATAGCGAGGTATGACGAGCTCTGCTGAAAAATATGACTGTCTGAGTCCATTGCTACGGGCCAAAGGAAGAGATTAAATATAAAGCTCTTAGCCAGTAAGTAATACACTTCCAGATCAAAGGATAGAAACCTCTCACTGGACACAAACTCTGTGACACGTGGACAATATCTTATGGTGATCACACCTCTAAATCCACTGAGAGGTAATCACTTAAGTACAAGATGTAGTTACACTTTATCAATCTTTAAGCTTTACTGAATGACATCTATCAAGAATTCAAGCAACCTTTTGCATGCAGGACATGACTAAAATAAAGCTCACATGGCATGAATTTTATGAGATTAAATGTTTTATATAAAATTGTTGTGTCTACCAATTTTTTATCTTCTTTTTTCTTTTCTAAGTCACAGTTATGAACCCACACGTTTATCATTAATGCTGCAGGTTCCTGCAACTCTGTACTTTTTATAAACAGTAGAGTACCTTGTAATTTGGTTTTCATGGCTCTTTAACTTATTCAGTTAGATGGATCATGGCCCAGATGTTTTATGATCAACCCCAAACACAAACTGTGGATTTGACTGTTATCATGCTATTTAGTGATCAGTTATAAGATTAATTTTAACCCAAACCACAGTCTTTTCCCTAAACACAACAACATTATTTAGTTTGTCCTTCTTTCATAACAGTTTGTCTTGTCCCTTTTAATAGTAGAGTAGCCGCCATCAGGGTGCTGTTTCAAGAGATGCCTGCTGCTACAGGGGCGCTATTTCAACATATCTCAAGGGAAGCCTGGGTTCTGACTTTGTGTATTGTGTGTGTTGTGTTCTATTGCAACATATGCTAACTGAAAGTGGGGCACAGTCTGAACAGATGTTTGTAGGGGTTGTATCAGAAGGTAGAGACAAGCAATCTTTATGGGCATTTCTGTTTGAGGACTTGTTAGTAAGGGCTGATATCCACTAGCTCAGTAACCTCTGAATAAGGTTATAGATCCAAACCTCTCACTGTCTGATTGATAATAAGAGAAAATTGATATAACTGTGATTTTAGATGAAAAAAGGTTCTTTCTTTCGTCCACATATATTAAATGATCATTAAAAAACATGTTTGGATTAAAACTATTGCATTAATGTTGATAAAGGATAAAATGAATTTACAACAACATCAGGCATTTTAAGAATTATCACATCTCAAACCTTCAAAGCAGCTATTGTGTAGTTCATTTTACCATCCTGCACCATGCTGCATGTGTTATGCAGAAAAAATGTCATCAGGCAGCAACAAAACTTTCTTGAACAGTGTGTCTTTTGCAAATTTGTGTGAAAATGAACTTGCTTCATTGCCCAAGCTAACTGAGAGATGTAAATGATAAATGTACCTTTTTTGTGCTGTCTCAACAAACCCCACACCACAAATCAACACATTTTTCACATGGATTTTAGAGTATTCCTCTTCTTCGTCCTGGTTGACTCATAAATAGTGAAAAAACTAACTTCTACTCAAAGAAAACAGGTAGTATTCAAGTAGATATGTGCATAATGGTGAATGTTATATAGTTATCTCCCCAAGGGGATCAATAAAGTATACATTATTATAGACTGATTGGATTATTGTTATTAATGCATAATTGTGAGAAGAACATTTTACCATGACAAATGATAAAAGTAGGGCTGATTTCAAGCATTTTATTTTACAGATACATGGCTTAATCTATACCTGTGCCTAACCCCTAATAGTATAAAGTCATATAAAGTATGCAATACCTGCCTTTTTTGTGTAGAAGAGCAAAATTACAATAGTATGGATATGCACCTCCAAATCATAGTTAAGGACAGTACTTGTAGTGTGCTAGTTATTAAATTCAAATTAGTATAACCTGAGATGAAACACAAAGATGAGCGACAGTAAATGATGAGAAGCACTTTTGAACCTCCATGTTTGACCATGTTTTAATTACCATTACATCGCATAATCTGTAAAAATATAGAGCATGACTGTGAGCAGAGAGTGGACAATGAATCATCAGGAACTATGTGCACAAATTATGTACTTTATTTTACCAGTTTATTCGGGAAAACACACACGTTTTGTAAGCTTGTACTGGAGCTTTGGCAGAACAAGCCTTAGCATTAACTACCTCTCAATAAAATTTACTCCAGTACGACTCCACCACTCACTGTGACCTTAGTAATAAACATATAGTAGAATTATCACCAGTATAACAAAAACTGAGAAGTTCAAAATATTAATTAAGTTCTAATTCTAATAAAAGTACGATTCATGGCAGAGCTGCTCTAGTGGATTGCAATACATTTTACAGGTGTACCTAATAAAGTGGAAGCTCTCCTGTGAGGTTATTGCTACCAAGGGAGGTTAACAATTTCTTATTTTTCCACCATCACTATGTATGTTCAATGGGTGTGTTCAATAAAAGGCATGAAAGATCATGATTGTGTTTTATCAACTTACTGTTGATATTTGTGAAAATCAGATCACATTTCATGACCAATTTATGCAGAAAAGCAGGAAACTACTTTTTTATTATATATATATATATATATATATATATATATATATATATATATATACTGTATATGCACATGCTGTAAAGGAAGACGCTACACAACATCCTTGGAGTCACACACAAAACTACAGAGTCTCACTCTCTTTTTCCCGCCCACACACAGCTCACTTTTAGCCCTCAGGCATCGCATTTGAGAGTTTCATTTACTTGATTAAATCATATTTGCATATGGAAATTGTTTGAAAATTATATTAATTTGTTATATTCAAAAGAGAATTACTTTCCCATATTAAAACTAAATCAGACAAAGGCTGCAAGAGTGACAGGTGATGATATTGAACTTTGCTCATTTGAGGCCTGTCAGCATAACCCCCCCTACACACACACACACACACACACACGCATACACACACACACGGTCATGGTAATTTTTCTAGGATTTAAATGAGTTTACATCAGGTGTCTAAATCTTCGTCCAAATCCTCCTCTACCTTAAAGGCGAAGGTAATTTGCTGAAAGGCAAGCAGCAGGATTTTACTGAACCTTGTGCGTTGTGTCCAGGTGTATGTGACTGACAGAGCTCCGCGGGACGGACAGAGCTCCGCGGGACGGAGCTGCTCCTGAAAAAAAAAAAAAAATCAGGCTAATTAATTAAGAACAGTATTAGAAGTAATGGGATATTATAATATAAATTGCTACATTCTGGAACCAATTTAATCCAATTACTGGAACCCCTCATGAATATAATACCTCCAAAATCACTCAGTCTGAGTCCAAAGGGAGATGTGTCTGACTACTGAAAGAAAAGAAAAGGAGAAAAAAAATTCAGCTTCCTTTAAACAGTGAACACCAACGAAGATTTAAATGGTTCAGATGAACTGTTCATTTGAGTAATAAACCTAATGATGATTTTTTTTTTCTAATTGACACTTAGTCCATTTACAACCTGAGTAGGTTTTTGTATGAACTCCCTTGTGTTTGATAAAGTCGAAAAGCCTGATTGGTGCCTTTCAACTTAATGGCCTCTACCCAATTTAAAAAATGTCTTAAAAGAGACAAAAGAGTACAATGGTGCACTAGTTAAAGTGAAGTGCTTTTTGGAGGAATGGATAGGACTAACTGACATTTACTTTAGAAATAATTTGATAAGGACTAAATCCAAATTACAGAACATGCAATAATACATGAATGCTTTGGAGGACGTTTAGATTAGGGTGGCAACACCACTACTGAACACATTACAAATGAAGACAAGCTTTGGTTGACTGTGGTCCTGCATTCAACATGTCATTATCAGTACTCTTAGGCAGAGAGCACGGTCCCCTTTCATGTTGTCTTATGCATTTATTATGTTAGAGCTGCTCAAGGTCGAGCAAATGGTTTTTACTGCTGCGTGATTTGATTTACATGCATACAAGCTGTCCATTGTTAGATGTTTGTCACTGTCTTGTAAAGTAGTTTTGTTGTTTGTATACATATATTTGCTCCTTTGAAGTCAGTGCTGCTATTGTGTGGATTTACTTGGTCAACTGACATAAAACATAACTATAGCCTATAGATAACACATGTGAGCTCTAGTTTTTGATCATCAGCTTACAGTACATGAGTGACCATGATCGGTAAATCGAGAGCTTAGAGGTGGGTCAGTAAATTTCCCACCCACAGCTTTTTAAAAATGGTCCGTTGTTGTGTTGTTGGCTGGTGTGTTCCTTCTCTTGATTGTATTTGGGCTTCAAAAATAAAACAGTGGTGTTTTAAGATTATCTCAGTGAACAAAATATGTAGTTAAACCTTTGTTTCTCAAAGAGCGTATTTTCTGCAGTAATCCATAAACCCAAAGAAAAAATCCCATTGGCTTTTTGTCAAGGGAACCAGAGTGATGCTAACTTTCAGGTTGGCCTACAAAAAAACACATCATCCTCATCCTTACAGCACTCTATCGGGACTTTTACTTGCCTCCACATAGTCTCACTTTTCATCAGTCCTTCACTTAACAATTTTCTGCTTGTACGCTGTCCACTGCCTCAACATACCCATTAGTAATAATGGGTTTGTACAATGGCCATTAATAATAATGACATAATCAACACAAATTGCATTCCAGCAGTAAAAGATCAGTTTTCTGCATATTGAGCCTCATGCGTGTAAAAAGTTCAGTGACTTCAACAAATACAAATAAAAAAGGGCGTTATTTTTAACACTGATTCTTTACCATACGCCAGATGTTGGAAAATTTCCAATTATGTACCAGAATTTGGACAAATGTAAGAGTCTGCCACTTTGTTGAAGAAATGTTTACATAGTACATTTCCAAAACTGGTACATAGTCCCGACATGCAATACACTGGTCTCACTCACTCAAACTGTCATTTGCTTCGTTCTAAATGGGCAAATGCAAGAATTAAACTTAAACTTAATCATCTAGAGTGTGAAGAAGAACAATACTAAAAAAAACGGGACAGAGATAAGTGAGATAGAAAGTGAAACTGTGTATGCATGTGCTAACATTTGATGTATGTGAGTGCAATGCTCTGGTTTATCAGTAAAATGTCTTATACTACACCTTGGAACATCAGTAGCTTGTAGGTTGGAAATGCATTACTGTGTCTTCAGTGTTTTTAGCAAGCTTGTTGTGTATGATGATGCATGTGTGCATGTTGAAAACCCACAGGACGTCACTCATTCTGTCATTTAACCCCGTGTCAGGAGACAAAGATTAGGATTTTAGTAATCCAAGCAGCAATGTCTACAAGCTGGGAACAAAGTGACTATAAAAGTTTTCAAAGAAGAAATGAAATTATTTCACTGAGGAAAACAAAACTCGGTTGCTCTTTTAATCAGTGACAAATTCAACCATGCCTTAATGCATATTTAATTACATCAACTTTCCCTTTTCGTGGATCAGAGGGAGCGGAAAGAGCTTGTTAAACTGAGACATATGGGTGTTAGTGTGAAATATTGAGAAGTATATGAAAGAGGAGCCCTGAATTCCCGAGTGGATCCCTCAGACAATCAGAGCAAAGAATAGAGCAGAATGAATAGAGGTGCCTGTTGCTGCTGTTGTTGTGAAGATCCTCAGTTCAGCAGTAAGTCTATTATCCCATACTCCTGAATGCAACAACATTTGAGTCAATTCTTTTTTATTGATGCTCTCATAAGCAATTTAACAGGTAGCGTCGGTCACAGAGCAACGTCGTCTCATCCCACCCCACTCATATCAACAGACTTTGTAACCAGAAACCCAGGTGATGTAGCTGGAGTTACCATAATGATTGTTTTTACTAGTAACATACAATCTGACAAAAAAACACAAAAGTTACTTCACAAAGTTCACTTTTATAGTCTTCTAATATCCAAACTGAATTGCATGTTTGAGGATAGAAAAATAGTATATTGGACATTGACTGGTCAAATTGTTTTGTAAGTCGGGTTTACTTACACTCTGTTAGACACTAGCTGTTTTGGCTCTGATGGTTTCACAGCTTAACCTCTGAGAGACCCTTCACTGCAATTCTGCTTGTGTTTGCGATTAAAGTCATTTTTAGTGCAGGGCTTTGGCATGAGCCCGAGAGATGAATCTGGGTTTTGAAGCTGCTGATTCTTGGCCACATTTTCAGCCACACTGTATTAATCACATCATTGCAAGCCCTTTGTTTCTGCTGGCACGCATCTGAAAGGTGTGCATGTCTGTTTATCCGTCCAATGATTACTCATGTTAGAACACAAGATAACTTTGTTAGTAGCTTCACTGACAATAGCATTTATGACTGTATGCATGTGTACATGTGTGGCTGTGTGTTTAATGATATTTCTTACGTGTGTGTGCGTGTGTGTGTGTGTGTGTGGGAGTGGATTTGGCGCTTTCTCATTTGCGATTGTGACTTTATAAAAGGTGTTTGTTCTGTCGCATGGCAGAGACACAGAGGAAGCTAAAATGGGAAGCACATAATCTGCACATTATACGCATCATGTGTCAAAATATAGAAGAGCGGTTTCTGTGACAGTCTCATTCCGTGACATTTTGCTGCTTTATGCTATCAGAATGTAATGATAAATATCATTATTATAAGCACGGCATAAAATTACCGTGAGCTAGTAGCCAAATGCTGCTGAATGGAGGATTTGGTTGTTTATCTGTCAATTCTTTCATCCTGAGGAACATTGTAAAAATACCCTATGAGGCATTAAAGCTAATATTGACTTATGTAAAAGCAAGTTAGTGAAGGTTATTTGAATTGTGTATACTAGACGATAACTTCTTCTCAAACGTTTTTCCTCAAAATCATATCCATAATATAAGTGGAATAAATTCAAAAGCATTTTAGGTTGTATGCAGGAGGTACTGTACATCTCACCCCCCTCAAAGTATTAATTCCATCGAAGGCAAAGGGCATTAATGGTAAAAAGAAGTCAGTGTAGAAATGGGAAGAGATGTTTGTTTTGTGCCAATGTTTCTTTTGAAGTGATATCCTTCTTCTTCTAAGAGCAAAGATGTAACCCTTTTACTTTTTACTTGCAATGATGGAGTCTTTATGTTTCTTTTTTAAAATGTGTTTAAGTGTAAATTTTCAGCTTTATTTGAGGTTTTACAAAAATAAGTCAATTAGCATTTAGAAATTAGTCATTTTACCTTCATTTTTAGGGGTTCAATAGTAAGTTAATTGACCAGGTGCAGTTCAATTCTGTGTTAGTTCAAGACAAATGAAGCAAATGAAAGGTCTAGAGTTTATATCAGATATTGAGCTGGCATTTGAGGTTGTTGAGCACTGATGAGCTCAACAACATCAAAATGCCTAGAAGACTACAGAAGAAAACAAAAGTCGATGATCGCAGAACCTTTTCCTTCGTGAAGAAAAACCCCTTTACAACATCAGGTGAAAGAATACTCTTTAGATAAGGTGTGTTGTCAAAATCAACAATCAAGAGACACCTTCCTAAATGTAAATACAGAGGGTTTACAACAAGGTGCAAACCACAAGAAAGATTAGAAAACAGGAAAGCCAGATTAGAGTTTGCCAGGAAACACCTAAAAAAGCCTTCTGTGTGCTGAAATTAGATTGTTTACATTGCTGAAACCAAGATGAAATTGTACCATAATGATGGGAGGAGTAGTGGATGGTGAAGGGAAGGAACAAACAACCATATCATGTGTCAAACATGGTGGAGGCAGTGTTATGGAATGGGTATGTATGGCTGCCACTGGAAACTGAAAGTTTGATCACACATTGATTGTTTTATTTCAAATCTATTGTTGTGGTGTTTATATGCAAAACCTTTACAAAACTGTCATTGTCAAATACTTTTGGACCTTAAAGTATAGTCAAAAAAAGTCTGAAAATCACTCATGACTTCACACTTCTGTACTCACGACTGGCTGAGAGTGAAAAAGCTAATGTGCTGGTCGTAATCGAACAGCAGCTTGCAGAGAAATAATCACCTCTTGTCATGCAATAACATCACTTTTCTAAATGTCTGTCAGATCCATGCCTTAAGAAATGCAGTACACCACAAATGGAAGGGCTAACGTGCTTTAATTGTCTTTCATATCCCTTTTACCGATGAGTTAATTTCTTGCCTTTTACAACCATCTTTTTAGTCTCAAAGTGTAATTTAAAAGTATTAACATGTAATGTGTTGACCTGATCACACATCGGAGTACGGTGATGCCCACCTCTACATGTACCCTACTTTTTAAACCCTCTCTCTGTGGTTATCACCTCGCATACTGGGCGCCCGAAAAAGATGGCATGTAATTGAGCCACTGTAATTTGTAGCGATTGACCGAGAGGGCTGGCTATTAGCAATTGTCAGCTGTAATGATAGATTCCTTTAGCATTACAGAGCCGTGGGCGTCCCCAGTGTCCGCACTCGCTTAACTTGTTATTTATAGATCATGTCAGGTCTGTAATAAACATAAAGCATAAAGCTGCACCTAATGTGCTGCTAATGAAATCTGGACATGAGCAACTTTATGAATTGAAATAATTCACAGGACTGTTCCAGTGCTGCTGGGTGCCTCAGGAAAAAGGTTATAAATGTGTGTGTCTGTGTGTGCCATCCTGCGCATTTGCAAAGTATGTATGTGTACTGTAGCAGCACAACTACAATGACATGATCAGTGCTTTACTGTGACTCCACCTTTGAATGAGTGTCCATACAAACTGTATCAAGTCATTGTTTTACTAAAAGTCTGACCTCCATACATTTTACTTGTGTGCTTTATAGAAGAGCAATGTTGGATCCTGGAAATCTTGTTTTCAGCCACTGCATTTTTGCTGTTAAGAGTTTTTGCAACGACAAAGCTTTAGATGTTTGGTTTTTGTTCTGTGGGATGGGTGGAATGTGTTGTACAAGTACAATATTCACTGCTCACCTTCAAAAGCATAAAATATGAAAAAACATTATTATATTCACTTAATTACTGGTTTGAACAACTCAAATAACCTTAATTCAAACATAAAACGGAAATTATAAATAGTAGTTTGTGTTTCAGTGAATTCACGTGGTTGCATTTTACTGAGTCAAGAGAGCAGAAACATGAATGTTTTTTGCCACCAACTCTTGAGTAGTGTTCAAGAAGTGAATATTAGTTTGACAATTTAAGTGTATTTAAGTGTGGGAATAGAACTCTTTGAGCTCACTGTTGTCTTTTCCCTCCAACATATAACTGTCATGGGCACTATGGGCACCTCCAAAGAGGTTGTTCGCAACATGTCATATTTACATTTTAATTGCTAAGACCACCTACAAGGCCGTTTTTATAATTGTTGGCTAAGGTGCACACTCAGACTGTTTCAATTTTACCAGACTGAAACACTCCACAGTAAGAGTACATAAACAATCATGCATACTCTTCACGATTGATAAAAACATAATACAACATATAACAGCATATTGTTATATTTCTAATGACAACATATAATTGATAATGGCATTAAATTAAACATATTAAACATAGAGATGACATCATGTACATACAATGAAAAGTGTATAACATCTTTTACATTTACTTTATTCACATGCAAAATTAACATTCATCAACATTCCCCAGCTGGCAGTGAACCAGGGATATTATGGTTATGCTGCATGTGCTTTACCAACAACAACAACAACAACAACAATAATAATAATAATATAAAATAATAAACCATATGTTAGTTGTACATATTAAAGAAGGACCAGGAGGTCATCATTTTATTTGAAGGGTTGCAAACATTATGACGTCATGAAAAAGTAATGTTTAGTTAAGATTAAGATGATAACTTAATGGAATTGAACTGAATATATGCACCCCACTGTTTTTTCACCTATTACCTTAACTGCAGACTTCATTATCAAGCAGACACAATAGTCACAGTAATTCTTGCATTAAGGCATTGACATAATGTTAGTTCTTGTAAAATGATATAATAATATTAAATGCATGAAGTGAATGAACACGAATTCACAAATTGCCATTAAGTGTTATTAGTATTCTTTGCTAATTCATGTAGACATATTAAAAATGTCGGCACTAACATAAAATGGATCTAGGACCACATGTAAAAGTTGTCCACATCTGATTTTTAAAAATCTAATTTGGTTTCTTCATACCAAACAAATTATCTGACTCAGGTGGGGGCAAAAATAGAAGAGATCAACATGTAATGTGAAAGTATCTTAAATGTAAACAACCTTTTTCATCAACTAAAAAAATTATAAAAATAAGAGACTAAAAGTGGAGAACTTGGGAACATGTTTTTATATGTGACTCTACCTTTGTGTGTACACACTGAGCATCAAGTTTCTCATGATATGTAAATTCAACATTATCTGCCCTTTGGGATGCTGCATAATAAAAATGAGAAGCTGTGTATCAATATTTGAAGTTCTGAATGATAATAATCCACATATTAATATAGTGCTCATGGACTGCTTCATATTAACCTGGAAAAGAAAGTTTTCTTTTTATGAAACCAGCTTTCTCATCTCAGCTCATTAAACTGTTAAACTTTCTGCTGCTAGTTCTCATTTTATGGTATCAGCTAATATTTTTTAAGTTCTCATTTTTTATTGTTTTTAACGTAACAATTCAAACATAATGTTGTTTGACTCAACGTCCTTTAATTTAAAATAATTAATTGAACGAATCAATCCGAGAGTTAACTCAGCTTATAGAATTAAGTTGATTAAAAAAAATGGCTGTTGTGTTAATAATATGTCTAAAAATTGATTTTTTTTTGTATTGAAGCTCTTTAATTTACATTTTTTAATTTTAATATTGTTCTTTTTTAGAGTTTATCATGTTACCTGCAACTATTATTCCCTACAAATGGACTAAAACAATATTTTGCTTTAGTTGCTTTAGTTTACTGAACTACAAATAAAAGTCAAATAAAGATCTAAAAGAATGTGTTTGAGGTGTTTAACTTGCTATAAAATGTTAAGGCTGTCATTAAATTCAAATTTTTAAGTTGACACACTATCTTTTACAGTGTGGAGATTGTGGTGGCATTTTTCTTTAGTTTTTTTACCATTTTAAATACTGTCATCATAACTGTGCTCAATGGCAAAACAAGAAATCATGTTCAAAATACCATATAGCAAAACACATTTACTATGCGTTACTTACTATGTGAGCCACTCATTTCCAATATCCAATATTTTTGTGTTAATTCCTGTATATATACCTAAAATCCCCCCCAAAAAATGATACAGAGGAAGAGTAATGCTTTCTAATAAACTGAAAGCAAAATAGAAAATGTCGCTCAGTTTCCCCTGAGCTCTCCCTGGTGGACTGTGTACTTGTGTGCCAGGGTGTTGTTCAGATCAGTATATTTCCCAGAGTGCGCTGTAAAACCTGCTTGTTTTAGCTGCTGTCCATTTTGTCTTGTATTTACTCTGTGTGGCTATGTTTGTGCGTTTACAATCATGTGTCAGTGCGTGTGTGTGTGTAAAGCTCCTGCTGCCTTTCCCTCTATCTTATTGCTGTCTTCAGTTTCGCAGGGAGGAATCCTCTTGATTCGCCCAGTCCCCGAGGCTAGAGCCCCATACACAGCAGATGTTCCACTGAAAAGGCCATGAATGTTTAATCATTTGTGTTATTGATGCCGCCTTTCTGTTTGTTAGCAAGTTCGAGCAACCGTTGGGGTCTTATGTCTCTATTTTTGTGCCCATCTGTGCATATATGTGGCAAAGACAGAGATCTTAGCAAATTCACAAAACATCAGTCTTTTTAACAGTCATCAGTCTGTTTAACAAAAAATTGTCTTTTTACCTCGTGCGCCCTGTAATGAATGAATAATGAAGCCCTTTAAAGATGTTATTAAGGATCTTTATTGAGTTTGCTGTGTCAAATATCACTTCAATGCACTCTCACCAAACAAGACAATCCTCTCTCTTTTTTGTTAGTTTTATTTTTCCCCCTGATCATGGATGAACAAACTAGTCTTCGTCTGTGACTTGTTGGACTTAAAGCTGCTGTTTTAGTATTTGAGCTGACAGCCAGATTTGATCATAATTAGACAGCATGCCGTGGGCTTTGATTGGCATGGTAATTGGATTGTCATTGGGGCTGAAAAGCTATTATCTTTGGATCATGCCCCATGAAATTTGTTGGAAAAACTTCTGTGGCCGTCATTAAGTCAGCCATCTTGGGGGCCTTCATGAATTAGTTTTTTTTCTCCAGTGAAGGAAGAGTGAGTAAGAAGAAGGGAGGAGGGAGAAAAAAAAGAAAAAGTACCTGTGCACCACTGGGACCCTTAGATCCTTCGAATTGCAGCAAAGACAATCTAGGCCCTATTGATTAATGATATTAGCATAGCAGGCAGCGCTAAGTCGAAATGCAGCGTGCTGGGTTATTGCCCATCGCTCTTGCCCACTCCCCAGTAACTTGGAATCGGTGCAGGTAGGGGGCATCAAGTGAAGGAATTGGATAATGAGAGATAGGTGAGCCTGCAAGTAGTGCAAGGGAGGGTGATGGGAGGAAAAGGGAAAACTGCAGGGTTACTTTTCATTTGCAAATGTTTATGTAAAGTATCAAAGATGCCCATTTTAATGGCGTAAGTAGCAATATGAGGTAAAGGAAATAAGAATAGAGTTGTGAGAAACACACACATCCAGACACACACAAATACTAATTAAACATCCGTTCCCATTTTTGTTAGTATACCCGAATATTTTAGGGTTTTATAAAGCTTATCTTAACTAGCAAAACCAGTATTCCTACACCCCAAGGCCGATTCCACCATTCCACACACTGAACCAGTCTGCTATGTGTGGCCATTAAACTCTACAATGTGCATCTTTATCTAGCGCTAAGATTCGCACATTCCTCCATCTGCCTGCTCTGCAGTTTTACCATGTTGTTGTTCTTTAGCTTTCGGCTGCTTAGCCTTGGAGATAGGGTAATGAGTTTGGACATCAGGAGGGACCTCAGAATAGAGCCTCTACTCCTTTGTATTGAAAATGAGCTGAGACCACATAACTCATCTGGCCTGGGAACATCTTGGGACGTTCCGGGGGCACTGGAAAACGTTGCCGAAGAGAAGGACAATAGTGAACCTGCTGCCACCATGACCAGACTTTGGTTATGTAGCAGATGATGGATGGATGAATTTCACCACTGCTGTCAGACTGTTCTGAGAGTCTGACTTCCTGGGAGGTGGCAACAGCACCACTCCAAAATAACATACTTTTTTAGAAGAAACTGTGTACTAAAAACATTCCAAAAAGTTGCATAATGTAGCTTTAAGTTTGTTAATATTACAAATATGTATCTTATGGTGATGTAAACTTTCTGCCCAAGGCATATTTTGCATATGTGGATTCATGGTTTATGCAAAATAATATAATGGACTGTAGCTTTACATCATGTCTGAAAGGTGTAATACAGCAGGAAAATGGTTTGTCCTCCTGAAAGTATCTCTGCTTGTTTCCACTATTTCATTGTGTTTCTAGGTGAAAGTTTCTGTGCAGGCACTGCTGATCATGGCCTATCATGGCCTATCTGATTTGCATTCAGTGTATGCGTCATTATTCACAAAATTTGATGTCCGCAAAAACACATTAGACTTCTCTGTTTTTGTGTCGAGTGGCTTTGTATGCGACCACCCACACATCGTTTGTGAGCCCAAACAGTCCAAATGTAAATTGATATATAAGAAAATGCCCCATTAACTTTTTCATCAATGGTTATAATGCATTCTGAGTGTCATGCGTGGGGAGGTGGGCTTCCATGAGCATGGCCATGTACACATGTGCATGGCCATGTCAGATGACAAGATGACAAGTTGAGAGTCATATACCTAACTGTATATTTTATACTAATACTATACTAATAATTATTAATTGTAATTTCACAACCATGACTACCTGTAGTTCTGCACAGAGTGTGGTGGAGTGTAGCAAGTCATAACATCAGTCTAAAGATCAGTCCAGTCTTCTTTGTGGAGCTCTCTCTCTCCCTGCTCTGCTTACATGCATGCTTGCATGTAGCTTTAAGTTGATACCAGTAACATGTTAGTAAGCAGTTGCCTATATACTCATAGTCTCACAGACATTAGCATTAGTGATGGTCTTGTCAAATATAAATCCAACTTCCCCCATTGTGCTCCACCTTTAATGGAACAATATCTGGCTCCTAACTCACTCTGTTAACTTTGTTTGATTCTAGTTGCTAGTTAGGTAGTGAAAGTTTAACCAGTGTCTTCAGTTCAAAACATAATATAAAAATAAAACTGAACTAAAACAATGAGTCAAAAAAATGAAAATAAATTATTATTATTATTAGTAATAATGGTTAGTGCAGCTGAAAATCTAAGTGGAAAATATGAGACAGCAGCTTAGTCCATTTTACTGAAATGTATTTCTCGCAACTCAAAGGTACTTTGTATGGCCCCCATGTACTACCCCTGATAATGTTGGGGCATGCTCCTAATGAGACACTGGATGATGCTCAGTGGTATCGCCTCCCAGATCTGGTCCAAGGCATTACTGAGCTCCCAGACAGTCTGAGGTGCAACCTGGTGGCATTGGATGGACCAAAACATAATGTCCCAAAGGTGTTATATTGGATTTAGGTCAGGCAAGCGTGGGGGTCAGTCAATGGTATCAATTCCTTCATCCTCCAGGAACTGCCTGCATACTCTCACCACATGAGACATTGTTGTCACCAGCAACAACCCGAGACCCACCAGTGGGCCATCCCACCAGTGTAGGGTCTGACAGTGGGTCCAAGGATTTCAGCCTGATACCTTATGTCACTCAGGGTGCAATTGTCTAGCATGTAGAGGTGTCTGTAGAGGTGGGTGCATCCCTCCATTGATATGTCTCCCCAGACCATCACTGACCCACCACCAAACCTGTCATGCTCAAAGAGAACATTAAGTAACAGGCAGCATAACTCTATGTCCTCTCCACACTTTTCATGTCTGTCACATATGTTCAGGGTGAACCTGCTCTCAAAAGCACAGGGGCCTAGTGGCAGACCTGCCAATTCTAGTGTTCTATGGCAAATGCCAATCTAGCTTCATTGTGCCAGGCAGTGAGCACAGGGCCCACAAGGAGATGTCTGGCCCTCAGGCAAACCTCATGAAATCAGTTTTTTTATTGTTTGGTTAGAGACATTGACACCAGTGGCCTGCTTTAGGCCATTTTATAGGGCTCTAATCTTGTTCCTCCTTGCACAAAGGAGCAGATACCAGTCATGCTGTTGGGTTAAGGACCCTGTCCAACTTTCCTAGAGTAACTGCCTGTCTCCTGGAATCTTCTCTGTATTCTTTAGACTGTGGTGGAAGACACAGCAAACCTTCTGACAGTGGCATACTGATGTGACGTCCTGGAGAACTTGGACTGTTTGTTCAACCTCTGTAGGGTCCAGGTATCACCTCATGGTACCAGTAATGACACTGACCCCAGCCAAATGCAAAACTAGTGAAAAAAGACTATGAGGAGAGACAAACTTTTAGTGGCCTCCTTCTAAAACCATTCCGGTTTTGGGGGTTGTCTAATCGTTGTCCCTCTAGTTCACCTGTTATTAATTTAATTAACACCAAAGCAGATGAAACTGATTAACAACCCCTCTGCTACTTAACTGACCAGATTAATATGCCCAAGTTTAACTGACTTGATGCTTTACTCTGATTAAAAAGTGTTCCTTTAATGTTTTTAGCAGTTTATGGACATATACATACATACTTTTTTTTTTCTAAAGCAACTTACAAGTGAGGTTTAAGGTACAAGGCAAAGGCAGGGTAAGCATGAGGAGGTCTTCCCTAAGGACCACAACTGGGATATGATCATCAAAACAACCAGTTGCAACATCAAAGTGATGAACATCCATCCATCCAATGATATTAATTCAATAATATCATATTTACTGGTGTGAGATACTTTATAAAGAGGTACTTCAAGTGTACTTTTCTGTACTGTGGTAATGGCACTTTTACTTAGTAAATGATCTGGGTATTTCTTCCACCACTACTGTAAGACTTTCTTTTGGGTCCACTGATATAGACAATGAACCACACTAATTGTTTTTTATTGTTATTTAAAAAATATCCAACAACAACAACCTTTTGAAGTAACACCCTCACCTCCCCACTTGTCCCCTTCAACTTCAAATACCTTCCATTTGTGTTTCCCTTTATAAAGTTGTCTCTCGACACATATGCTTACACACAAACATACCAACACCCCCACCAGCAGTCACTGCAAGAGTTAATGTGTCTATTGTTCAGCCAGCACGTCAAGCACTTATCCCTGAGTGTTTGCAAGCTGCTGAAGGGAAAGAATTAAAGGTGAGTGTGTGTCTGTGTGTGTGTGTGTCTATGTATTTACACACACGTACACACACACACAGACAAAGGTCGCTAGGCTGCAACACCATGGCAACATTTACAGGATCAAGCATGAGTGACAACTGTGAGAGTTGTCTCTGGTGTTTGCGTGTTCATAAGCATGTAGAGGCGAAGAGACTGTAGATTACTTAGAACAATAATTATGTTGGCCACGGAGCAGAGAAAAACAATAATGCAGATAATACACAGTCAGTCAGAACCATGGATGCCTTACTATTAGACTAAATCTAAGAAAAACTTATGACTCGGGATATGAATAGCTTCGTTTTCTGCTACTTCCTTTTTATTAAATGGTGATTTCTAATGGTGTGGCACTATTTTTTTAACGCATTTGCATTGACTTCTCATATGTGAATAAATATTAGGATACTATTTTCAAAATAATGTTCTAATAAAAATGTTATATATATAATAAAATATGTATCATTAGAAAAGTGTACAAAATAATGCAGTGTGGTAATACTATAAGACATTTTAGCCTTTTCTTTTGATATTTTGCTACCCATTAATATTTTACTCTATTCTTAAAATATGCCTTATTACTAAAACTAAAACTATTTATTATTAAGTAGACAGATTCTCAGTGAGAGGGTGATTCGTAGAACTGTAGTTACTACATATAAACTTTCACTATGTTGTTTTTGGTAGATTGGCAGGAATTTACCCTGCAAAACTAATCATTAGCTGGTTACCATACCAAATACAAATAAACAAAATAATATTTTGCTATATTACCTAAAATGTATTCTACTGCTCTTGCTATACTATGTGAGGTTGAACCGAATGATTACTGAACTACTGAAATGTGGTATTTCATGTTCTTTGACTTCTTAAAAGTCATATAGTTGCTTGTTAGTATAACAATACTAACATTACCAATAATTAGAAAATTACTATATTGCTAATTATGTTGTTTTTATGAAATGTTTTCTGTTTTCTGAAAAGTTGTTCTCTTTTGCACCTCAGGGCCACCACATGGTATTCATCTTTCAATAAGCAAGGACAAAAGAAAATAGCTTGTTTATAAAAAACAAAACAAAACACTTTTTATTACAAATGTGTTTATTTTAATATTTATTTATCTGATGGTTTCATTTAAACTAAACTAAAAACAAAGTAGGACAATGGTTTAATGTAGTGACTTAACATGTACATTAGATAAGTCCTGCTTATACTGTTATATCATGATTCAATAGAGTTAACTCTGATCACAGGGGACCAAGCAGGGTGTGTCCACTCTGCAGTGTGTTTATTAACCTTTATTATATTATTTCATGCTTATAATGTTTTTTCTAGGCTTTACACACTGGTTGTATTCATAAAATTATACATTTGAAAGATAATTGAGAATAATAAAAATCTAAATCATGCATACACATTTAGGGGAAAGCCTTTTTATAGTATATAAACTGTACTGTATATTTAAATAGACTTAGCTGTTTTATAGAATCTATATATATATATATATATATATGGAAGAATGCTTGCTCAGTTGCTCTCAATTTTTAGCATTTTAAACTGTACAGTATGTCTACATGTAAAGGTGTGTGTTCTGCATGATGTCTTTATTGTTGAGTTCATCCTTTTCCTGCATGTTGTGCGAGACTCATTTTGTCTGGATTTTTTTAAATATATATATATATATATGGAAAACACAATTATTCAACAACACGTGACGCAACATTAATCAGTGATGATTGTCAGGCAGCTATCTGTCACTTCAGCAGGTGTGTCAACCATTACAGAAGAACAGCTGGATTCAGTTATGATCATAGAGTAGATGCCATATTTTCTTCCCTGCACTTGTTCACCCTCTCCCTTTTGCTGCTCCTATTAAATTTACTGTTAAGAAGCGAAAGGCATTAACAGGAGAAAAAAGTGCAGCAGATAATGTGGACATTTCATGCGTAAGCTGCGATATGAGCGATGTATTAATGGGGGGAAATTATTGTGCATTCAATTACGACACAATGCCTTCCAGAGATGTTTGTGTGATTTGGCCGCTGCCTTCCACAGCGGGGGGCCCCCCTGACTGATGAGCACCCTAATCTGCTAATCTCACCAATGGGGGCGAGAGGTGGGCTAGAAAGAATAGTGGTGTTGGTGGTGGAGGGAGGGGGGACCCGCTAACGGTGGCCAATAAAATTAAAGAGCTGGTGCGTGCCCGGGTGGTGGAGAAAGACGAGGAAACCACAGATAGATAAACAAATAGAATCATAAAAAGGCAGGGCGCTGCTGAAGTGGTAATTCAGTGGGAGTTCATTAGGGGAGAGATGGAGGAATGAGGAGTGAAGGGCTAAACTGTGGATGACATTACCTCTAATGTGGCTCCCCTGCAGAGTTTGTGATAGGCTGGCCGTTCCTGGTGAAAATAGGGTTTTTAGCATGACGCTCGCAGAGACAAACTCCGACTAAACAGGATTGTTTTTTTCTTAAGCATTTTGCTATTTTGGTGCGAAAAAAAAAAAAAAAACATCTTCAAATGGGGAGGGGGGTTGTGGGGGGGGGGGGGGGAGTGAGGTCTCAAATGTGTTCAGGCGCGCAGCCAAGTTGAGACAACATGGGCAAATGAATTTTGTGGTGTGGCAAATTTGCTTTGAGCAGTAAGCCTAAAGCAAGCTTTTTTCTCCAAAAAAGAACAGACCACCCATCAGTTACATTCCATCAATTATACCGTCTGAATTTGTTTTATTTGTCTGGATCGAGCGCAAATGTTGTCTATAATATGGAGCAGCTGGACATTCAGCTTTTTCATGATGCTGGGTTCTTATGGGTTCGCATGTGTTGTCTAACTTTAAAAAAACCTTGAAGCAAACTTTTCTTTTTTTTTTTTTTTGTTGAGACAAAATATTTGTTCACATAATATATTTTTCTTGTTACATCTAGTTGTATCTATGTATTTTGAAGTGTCTGTGGAGATTCTGCTTCCACCCACATACAGTGGATGACAATGTGATTCTGTGGGGAGGAAGTTACTGGAAAAAGCCTCCCCAGATTTTCATTCCCCATCTCGCCACCAGATGCCCTCAGACTTCCCTATCCTCTACCTGACGCACCTGCACACTAGCTCCTAATTTCCTCATTAGCTCCACTAGCATACCAAGCTGTACGGCCGTTTTTAATTCTTTATTAAGTATATTTCTGTTTACTAAAACCTGAACCTGCTTACTGAAAGAGAAGTGTAGAATTACTCTGTTAGAAGTAAAAGTCATGCATTCAAACTTTTGTTTCTTGTCAAAATTGACTTCAAATATTTTAAATAAAGTAGTCATGATGCTGAATCAAACATTTCCAGAAAAAGGCAGCACTTTATTTTAGAGGGTCCATAATTTACACGTTATTTCCAGGAAATGTTCCTTGTACTTTTGTAAAAGTTAGCTGGCATTTAGCGGTTAATTATCAGAATTTTCCAACAACAAAATACTACTACAAAATAGCTACATTTACAAACGTATTTTTGCTAACCATCATTTTGACCTGTGAAATAAAGTTTTACACAGTTTCTATCTGATCCAGAATAAGGAATTATTATTGCCTATAATTGAAGTGTTACCCAGAACAAATATGTTACGTAACAAATCCGACTGCTGCATTTATGTGTTCATTACTTAAATAAAGGTGGAGCTAATTATAATTACTGTATTTCTTTATATACTGCTGCTAAGTCGTTAAAAATCTACAGTTCATAAGTTACATCTAGTCATTTGGGAGAGGAAGTGAGATACCAAGTACAAAGATTAGCAGGTTAAGCGTAAGAAAGTCTTGTCTAAGGCCCCTACTGGAGGTGGGCTACAACTGGGATTTAAACCCCAGTCTCCCACACTTCACTACAGCTCACAATGCATAATTATTGATATGAAATGAGCCATTCTGCATAAAGAGTACTTTTACTTGTGATATTTCAAGTGTTTTTAAAGCACATTTTACAAAAGTAACATAATGAAAGCAGGGATTTTAGTTTACTATTTCTACAGTGTCGTATACCTACTTTTACATAAGTAAATTCTTTGAACACCTCCACCACTGCTGATGCCATAACATTATGCAAGCTTAACTCTATGTTGAAAAAAGGGAGTTGGTAAAATAATTCTATGCAATCACTACAGCCCTGTAAACAAGCTGTGTATGTGAGAAGGGATAAGCTTTATTGAACTGCTCCTACTAGTCATGTCTACATCATTTGGTTTTAAGGGGTCACCTGCCAAAAAACTGGGAACCACTGGCCTAGAAAACTAAGAGTATAGAAATGAAGGAGCTGCACCTTAAGAGGATTCATAAAGGATAACAAAGACACCGTGTGAAATCAGTTAAAATGCAGCACCTCCCGATTTAGTGAGGGATCTTTGCATTCTGTTTCATCGTTCATAAATAGTCACCAAAGGGATTACACGTTATCTGTCGCCGTTGTCTGCCGTCTACCTCTGGATGTCTTTGTGAGACATCACTTCGACTGTAAACAAATTTGGGTTGCTCTTAGCATTCTGGCGGATTTGTTGTCTGCTAGAGTGTACTTAGCAGATGAAACGTGTTGTTGTGACAAGCATGATAGAACACATATGTCGCCGAGGGCTATCCTCCCCTGCCTTACCCTGTTGTGGCTACATAAGCGAGCGATTGTGTTTCGCTTTTCAGAGTGAGTGTGTGGTGACAAATGTGGCGGCTGTTTCTTTTTTTTTTTCTTTTTCTTCTTCTTCTTCTTTTTCATGTGAGCCGCTTGGTATCTCATGACGCTTTAATGTTGCCTGGAGCTGTATGTATGTGTGTGTGTGTGTGTTTTCTTTCTGTCCAATATGGCATTTTTATATTTCAGTCTGGGCTCGCCAATACAGTCCTCCTCTCCTCTCCTCTCCTCTCCTCTCCTCTCCTGTACACTTCCTGACTGTTATCCAGCACTTTAGAGTAGATGTAATTGCTCAGTGCAGGGCATTCGGAGCACTGTCGATGTAAATGCTGCTCCATAGTGGTGGCTGACTTAATGAACAGCGGGGCTCGCAGCCCTCTGGCAGCACTTAAACTTTAAAACATCTATTATTGAGGCGTGAGGGGGGAAAACAGTGGCCAATGCTGACCCTTCTCTCATCTCTCTCTTTTTATATCTCATAGTCATGCAGGTAGAACACTCGATGTTGCTGGAACACACAGTACATTTGCTGCATTTGCTGCATGTAGCATTTTTTCAACTTTAGTGCATCATTGAGAAATTCATTAGTGATAACTTGGTTTGAAGTGCCTCAAATTAGTTTAGCATATCTGCTTTCTCCCTGATTTAAACAATGAGCTTCCTGTCTTTCCCTCTATCTTAGCTTTCACCTCAGGGGAAAGCAACCAACACCCGGTTACTTTACTAGCAGGCCCAAAGCAAAACTGAGTTGTTGGCCTCTATTTATCCTCAGTTCATTGTACATTTTGGCACTTGATTTTGATGGAGTATTACACCGCATTTACACAGGAAAGTGTAGCATGAGCAGTACATTAGCAGAGGAAGACATTAGTGTGTGTGGTGTTAGGCTTCAATGCAAATTGTAGGTCACCTACCACAATCACTGTGGTTTGTAAATGCAGGTAAATGAATTATCTGTTGTAATAACAACCCTGTCAGAGACTAATATAGCATTTTTCCAAAATCCTACACTAACTTATTTTTTTTTATTCCACCACTAAGGCTCATGTTCTACACCATCTGTACATGGGAACCACACAGTGGTTAGGATGAAGCAAAGGCTGCAAATATAGTCCATTTGGATTAAGGTTAGGGAAAGAATGGTATGCAGTTAATAAAGAGAAATAAACTTTCATTGCAGATCTATATAAGGATGCTAAGTCTCCTGACCAATCAGATTTGGGGGCTGGCCTGTTCCAACTCTTGCCAGATTTAGACTGTGGTAGGTTCATGGCTTATTTATTGATTGATTTATTTGGCCAGTTCATCTTTCAGCACAAGGTGAACTGACCAGATTTCAGATTGAAATACAATACAATCATTATAGGTCAAATAAACAACTTTTATTTGCCATGTAAATTTATGTCCCACTAGATTTTCATAGCAGTTGTAATAACTCTAGGCTTAGCTTGTGCTCGGTGTAGATGTGTAGTGTAGATGAAGCCAGGGTTAGCCTAATGCTAACCACTCTTTCTATTCCTCTATCTCGCTTTCTCTGGGAATACAAATTTAAAAGGCCATTTTACTCCATCACCTCCACCGTGCACAGTGTCACTGCCATCACTGCAGTGTCAAGTGTCTTATTTCTGTATTAGAGGGGGAGAGATAAGTGTGCGTGTGAGCAAACTTATGCCTAATGTTCTACCCATTACTGTACATGTGTGTGCGTGAGTGAAAATATACTGTACAAGAGGTTAGCTGTGAGTGTGAGTGGGCCTTGCTCCGCTCTGGACGCACTTATCTCTCCTGCTGCGTAATGGATCCTGCTGGATATTTGCATAAGGTATGGAGGTGATGTCATTTGGTCCTCAGACCTGCATTTCAATGATGTTGACTGTTCAAAGTGGACATACTCTGAACGAGCTGCACCACTTCATCTCGCTCTGTTTAAACTTGGATCAAACTTTTATCCAGGACTTCAACTGGATGAGTATGATGACTCCAACAGGTCAACATTATGAGCAGTCACACTATCATAAGGCTAAAAAAGCACGATACCATGAAAATGAAATGCATGTTTTGGAATTTGGAATTTTTCTTTCTTTCAGTTTCACCTCTAAAAATGATTCAGATGATCTGATGCCATCAGCTATTCTTTGTTTCCCTGGCCAAGCCATTCTGTGTATGTTGCTCTGTGCACCAGTGGTTTCTTTCTTTTTCAGGGCATTCCTATATGTTGTACTGGCTTTATGTACAATGTCTTTTTGCCTGTTGACCTCTTTTCTGAGATTGGAAATGGCTTGCTTTTTCTCCCATAGACAGCTATCTGGTCATCACGTTGATTCGCCCCTTTTAACAACTTAGTTTCCACAGGTAAAATGCAAGGCTAAAACCAAAGTGCCTTTTATGCTGTCTCCTCAAGGTAGCTCTTACAGCGCAAATGCGCCACCTTGCCGTGCTGTATAAAACATACCAAGCTGGCGTGGGGGTTTCATCTACTGTCAGTTGTTACGCTGGAGAATAAACAGTGGTATGACATCATTTGAACTCAAGCAGAGTTGTCATACATTGTGTTCAGTATGTTAATGATTACTGTTACATTCGGCTTTGTTTAAACATGTTAATGTGATCAGACATGATGCTATGCTGCAGAACTGGGGAGACTCAAAGCACTGCTACAATGTGCAACTACTTGGATGAAGACAGCACAAGAAGGTGGTCAGTTATTTTGTGACATAACCCAACCAGTCAGGTATTAATATGATTAACCAGACCCCAGTCAGTAATGTTTTGAATGCGCCGTATATCTGACGTGCATGTTATATGTCACATATAAAGCCGTGTGTATAACACACTGCAGCATTTTGATAGTGGCATTTTAGAGTCAGTGTAAATAGACAAAGGCTTCTTAAAAAGGCTTCTCACCAATACGAGCAATTTAAGAGCAATTTCTTGTTTGAACAAGGTGAACTGTTTACCCAACGTTTGAACAGGACAAATGTTGGGTAACAAACCACTTAAAATGTTCAATTTAAAATGGAAAGTTGATAGGTTTCTTAAAAAAGACAAACTTTCAAACCTTTGCACCTATAAGCTGCTGAGCCTCAACAACCCTCCCTTGCTAATAGCTGTTCTCTTGGTCCCAAAAACGAGCATTTTTCAGGTTAAATTTGGGGTGGCAACGCTGGGTAGAGATTAATTTAACTGGCGACGTCACTGTGGTGGTAATGAAAGATGCCCAGTGTTATTTGTATCCTTGCATGTCGAGTGTTTTGTCAAAAGTAGGCAAGTTTTGCTTGCCTGGTAGATTTGTGTTCTCCCCTGGGAGCCGTGGCCCACTAAGAGACAGCAGTTGCTCGACATAATTAGACCAGGAAGGTCCTTGTAAACTCATTAATATCTCGCCTGGGCTGAAATGGCTGGTTTGCTGGTGGTTCTTTGGTGAACGACCTGGAGAGATTTTCGTAGAGAAAGGAAGAAAAAAAAAGTAAAAGTAGATAAGATTAAGAGAGCATTTGAAATAAACAAGTTGAGGCATTGGCCAAGAAGGGCTGCAGGGTATCAGGGTTTACTTGAGAGCTCAGGTTTGTGAGGAAATCTTAAGAATTCATGGTTTTTCAGTGTTCTTTTTTTGTTAGTCTTCCAGTCGACAAAGGAGAAACTTTTATTCATCCAGGGTAGTACAGGACTATCTATTCAAACCTGGAAACAGTACAGCCATAGTCTGACCTACTGGCCATTGAGTACACTTATTAGAGTTAAGTGCCTTGGTCAAGGGCACCACTGTAACCACTGTGTATTCCATAGAACTGGGATGCTGTTTAAGTGCAAGGAGCAGCTATGACTAGAAATACTTTTTTTACAGATAAAAAAATTAAGACAACTATACAAAACTATAAAATTAATAAAGTAAAATAGTTGAATATAGGTTAGAATTCAAGTGTTTTCAGGTAAGGGTTAGGGTTAGCTGGTTTATGTTTTTATTGTAATCGAGAGAGTTCTTTATTGTTTTAAAGAGATCTTTGACTTTGAATATATAATGGATTGTGGGTCATTGTAGGTTAATGGACATTTTTCTTCTTAACATAATACAAGGTTTGCAAAGCTACACACATCAGTGAATGTGTCTTTATATATTAAAAGAGTGAGTTGCTATGTATAAATAGTGCATTTTTCCACTCTTCAAGCATAAGGTATACATCATTATATGGCATGGTATAATGTAGTATATTATAAACAGTGACCCCAGTCACTGTTTATAATATACTACATACCCACAGATATTTTTTTTACTGGCAAGTTAGGCCTCAGATTAAAACAAGCATTTGAAAATGCACGACATACATTAAATAGCAGGTAGCTGCACGGTTGGTGACAGCATAAAGACCATCAGAGTACCACGACCAGCTTTGCTTGCTAAAACTAAAGCTAGCATTTAGAATTATACAGGCAGTTTGCTTGCTAAAGCTAATAACTAGGTTGGAGTTTGACTCATTACAAATGTTAATAAGACTGGTAATGTATTATACAGTTATTCCAAGACGACTCGATGTTAGATTAAATGTCATGTGAAGATCGCCTTTGTTTGCCTGAGTTCAATTAGTGGGACAGTGAACGCTGCAAAAAATAATCATTAAGTCATTATATGACACTTCTTGTATGGCCTAGTTACATCTGGGGGTTGGGTTATTCCTATTGCTCTTATAAACTAATTAGCATGTGTGACATGCCCCTGCCATATTAGTTATGCTACAGTTTGGAGAAATATGTACAGTGATTTGAAATAAAACTGTAACTAAACAGGTGCAGGGTGTTCATGCAAGAGAGTGTTCGTGCAAAGGAGTTCAGTGGAGGAAAGGCCAATTTGTGGTTCATCCCAGAATACCCTGCTGTTCATCTCTACACACAGTTAAGTCCCTCGGGTACACTTACACACTTTGTGACCGCTCTGCTCAGTGGACATCATCAGGCAGATTAAAATCAGTTAATGCACTTGGGGCTAGTTGACTCTTTCTGTCAAACACACACACAGACACGCACACACACACGCACACACACACACACACACACACACACACCCATAGCCATCAACCATTTCTCACTCACTTTTTAAAAATTAATACCCATTGTTTTTGCTAAGCAGAGGATGTCCTGGAGGCTGCCTCACAGGGTTCTGTGTGTGTGTGTGTGTGTGTGTGTGTGTTTGTGTGTGAGCTGAACATTAGATTCACTAAAGAGAGAGTTTCAGTGGATTACTATGGCCCCAAAGTGCTGTGCCCTTTCATTAACCTTGCCTCTTAGTCGTCTCATTTAATACAAAACAAATTTCTAATCTGCAGCCTGCTAAACAGTTCTACAGCTCTTTCTGTGGCTGTGTATGTGAGTGTGCTACTGTTACTCTTATTGCCTTGGGTTCCTTCTGCCTAGCCCCCTAATTACTCTCCGAAACAGGAGGCCGGGCTCCTCCTATGTGCTATCATCATTTTAAATTTATTTTGATTGATTTGTGTCAGCTTTAACTATGCTTTGGGCCGAGGTCGATAAATAAAGATCAATACTTTAATGTTTTCCTCTGAACCTTTATTAAAAAATAGATTGGCTATAAAGAGGGCTGAATTACGAGGAGGAGTGCCTACTTCCAATGAATGTCAACTGGAATCTAATTGAACAACATTGAACCAGTGGAGATTAGTCCAGGGAATGTGAGATGCAGGAGGGCCGGAGAGTTAGAAAGGGAGGAACGTGCCGCGATGAGGAATTGATGCCAGGAGGTGAAAAAGAGAGAGAAAAGTTAGAGAGTTGTTTGGTCCAGCTGAGAACAACTTGTGATGTGGTTTTACTCTTATTACAATCAGATGCAACCAACACCAAGGCCCACACCTGTCACAGCACTGGTGTCATCCACAGTCCTATCAATGGTTGGGTTTAGGCAACAAGACCATTTGATTAAGGTTAGTGAAAAAATATGTTTTTAGTTGTCAGATATTATACCAGACCATGATTCTTTGTTGGTGTTGTGCATGAGCGTGATGGAAAAGCGTTGCTCTCTTTTTTCATTGAGAGATGAACTGATTACTGACAACTACAGAATGTGAGCTGTTCACTCAGTGTGTGTATGAGGTGTTCAGGGACCATACACAGTGTATGTCAGTTTTATGCGCAGGCCCCAAAAGCTAGGCCTTGTGAAGTGTGAACTTGCACAACCCAGTCACTAACCTCAACCACAGTGAATAGACTGACTTTTAACAATTAACAATTGAAATAATAAAGGCATTTGCGAATTAAATGAAAAGGAAGAGGGAAAAGACCAAGGACTCAAATGCAAGCTAGAGTAACACAATGGATTAAATCAATACATTTGGTGGCTAGATAAAAAAACTAGAAAAGTAATCCACACTTCAAGTACAATATCAAACTAAAATAAGTATATATACACGTAATTTTCTATCACTGTAGAAGGTAGTGTGTATATTTATTGTATTCTGTAAGAGGTTTTTAGTATTCTATATTGCAATATACACATGCACTGTTTCATTTTGTTGTTCTCCAGCTGTGGCCTCTGTCCTGTCCAGCACTCAGTCCCACGTTGATCAGAGTTTTGAGGGCAGGACAGGGATCATGGTAAGGTAGGATTAAAATGCTCTTCTGTTATTTGTGTCCCTCTCATTGTGAGTGAAACAGAACACACTGTCCTCTGGTGCATCAACTGCCATTTCATTCCGCACTGTGATTAACCTTTTGTACAGGGCGAAGATTATGGCCTAAATGTGGTGAGCTTACACACACAGTTGTGAATGCTGCACTAGTGTGGTGTTATTGGAGTGGTTACAGCACTTGATACTGTACTCAGGTAACATGTAACACAAAAAATACTGTGAAGAATATGGGGTCATTATTTGCAAAGACTTCATTTCTGAATTATAAAATATACTTTTATGTAAAAGAAATGATTTTGTGATGTAATTATAGCCAAACTCTGCACAACCCTTTAGGTATTAACCATTATCACATTTACAGTAAATAAGAATCTGCAAAACATCAAAATCAAGCAGCAATTGTTGAAATTGAAGGTTAGAAGGATGAATGGTTAGAAGCATGAGCTACATTCCAGCTTTTAGAAGTGATGTCCCTGCACCACTCCTCTGCGAGTATGTTGTCTGGGAACACCGATATGTTCAATATTAACATGTTTGTGATTTTCCATTTGCATAAATTAACATATGTTCATTATGTTAACAGGAAACATACTGTGGTTGCAATTGCATTGCACGCAAAACTGAATTTTTAGCAGACAAAATCAGTTTACATCGTACCAATTACTCAAATGAATTACTGAAACATTACAGGTACAATACAAACAAATAAAAAAATCCATACACATTTTTTTTCTCTTCCAAAATCTTGCAGTACTTGTGCGGCATTCAACTTTGTCCAGGTTTTTCCCAAACACCTTCATACAACTCGCTTTCTGTTAAATAAATATATCAATCAATTTATTTAAAAAAGCACATTGAATATAATTCATTAATATATAATTACATTCTCTACAAAAAGACAACCAGGGCCACTGTTTACTTGCTTAGGGTTGTACAGTTACATGCAGTCAAGTCGTGGAAGAGCCTTCAAATGTTTGTTGAACATTAGAAACGAGGCTGCTCAGCACGCAGAGGTAGGTTCCACCATTGTGGGACCACTACAGTAAAGAGCTTTGCTTGGGATACTTGGCTGTATGGTGTAGGAACCAGCAGACACTGGTCCTTAGTGGAATGTAGTGGGTAAGCGTGATCTGGAAGAGGTGTAGGTAAGGAGGAACTCACCTATAGGGTTGACCCCTCTGTATGTGGGCAGTCACTGGAAGCCAATGCAGAGATATAAACAGTATTGTGAAGTGGCCTTTTTTGTGCTGCTGCTTTTTGCATTGTGTGGAAAGGTGTGATTGAATTCAGTGGGGCTGGGTTAGTAGGCATGACTGTGAACGAATATTTATAGTACATCACAGTACACATGCTTTAATTTCATTAGATGCAGTGTAGAAGTTGGACCTTGATGAGTTCTCCAATACATTTACTGTACTTTGGAATCTTAGCTTTGGGATATCATACCGAGAAAGAAATTATGCAATCCTAGTACAACAATAAAAAATTAAAGAGTCTATATATATATATATGTATGTATCAAAGAGACAGAGATACAGGAAGATAAAGAAAAGTGTTAAACAGAAGGTTTAAGATAAGATCCTATGTTTCATTATACTGTCACTTTTATTTGAGTAGCTGATGTATTAAAGCCTAGCTAAATGCAAGGGATTAAAAACAGTATAAACTTGATCCCCTTCACTAACAGGCTCTTAATCTTCCTTTGTATTTGTCTCAGGTGGAAGAATCCTTAGCACTGTATTGCTGCCCAGCACAACTGTCACTAGGGGTGGAAGACTAAATAGCCGAGTCTCGCCAGCAGTTTTCACTGGTCAGCAGTCCTTAGAGGTGATAGGCTGAGATGTACAGCAGAAGGGAGGCCTTGAGTTGTGTCCATTGTGGCCCACACACACGCACACATGCACAGTGGACAATGAAGGCTGGTGGTGGTGGGGGGGTTAAGCTGGCGAGAGTGTCAGAAGGTACGTGTGGTTGGCTATAGTGCATTTTGTTGTACTGGCGTCCCAGTTGTCTTGTCAGAAATCAATGGGAACCAGGAGTCTCTGCAAGCAAAGGGAGGTCAAGGCTTCGTCTGCCTAAATATTTAATTCTGAGAACACGTCTGGAGCTTTTAAAGAGGAGCGCCCTCTTTTCTCCTGCCAGAAGAGTTTGCACACTTCAGATTCTTGATTTTGAGGTTTACTGTAAATGCATCACTCCTATAAAACACACCACACATGCAAACACAAACCACGCGGGGCACAAGCGCGCACAAAAACACACATGAACAGTCACGTTTATGCTTGGCACTGCCTGTCCATCCTGACTCAGGTCAGGGCTGGGTTAAAATCAATTCTAATCAATTATTAAGAGCTTTGGTATCTCAGCTACGGTATAAAAAGGGAGCCAGTGGGTTGAGCTGATGAATAAAGTCCACTCCTTCTGTGGACAACCAACACCCACATACACACCACACACACCTTTCAGCCTCTCCATCCCCTCAAATTTGAAAAAAAAAAAAAGTGTCTGATAGAGCAAATGTGGAGGGAACATCAATATATCTGATTTGGCCATGTGGGTAAGCTGATAGTCTTGTATTGTTTGTACTTTTTCACCTCAACGTTAGGATTTAGAAAAACCTTAGCTGGAGTTGGGATGTGAAGAATGAAAGGACATGAGCAAAGGCAGTGAGAGACCTTGACTAAGAGTTTGTGATAGAAATAGTGGGATGGAAACAAATTGCAGAGATAAAAATGAAAAGTTGAATTATATGCTATTAAATAAAGTCTTGATCAAAGGCACCTATGCAGAATAATTCCTTGCCTAAATCTGACTATCACTACAATAGCTAGTTTTGCTAATTTGCGTAATTGATTAATTATATGAAATGATTGAGTGATTTGCTACTTGGAAAAAAAGTTCAGAAAACTCTAAGCCGTGGTTTTGCCAGGGTCTTTTGTTTATTAATAGTAGCTCTGGAGCAACATTAGCATTCATATTCACTCTCTTTTAAATGAATAGTTTTGTTGTTGTCATGGCCCCTGTTGTAGGAGGACAACAACCCAGCAGCAGGATGCTATTTGCGCCTTTGTTCAAGTTGGAACAGGAGCAACACTGCCAGAGCCCTATAAAATGACCTCTAGCAGGCCACTAATGTGCATGTTCCTGCTCAAACTGTCAGCAAAAGACTTCATGAGAGTGGTATGTGGGGTCGTGCTCACAACCCAACACCGTGCAAGCCAATTGGCATTTGCCAGAGAACAGGATTGTCAGATTGACCATTGGTGCCCTGTGCTCCTCACGGATGAGAGCAGGAGTCTGAAGACGCCATGGAGGAGAACATTCTGCTGCCTGCAACATCCTCCAGCATGACCAATTGGGCAGTGGGTCAGTGATGGTGTGGTGAGGCATTTCCCTGCAGGCCGGCAAAGACCTCTAGGTGCCCTGACTGCCTTCAGGTACCAGGATAAGATACTCAGACCCATTCTAAGACCATATGCTGGTGCAGTGGGTCCCGGGTTCCTTCTGATGCATGACAGAGCTAGGCCTCATGTGGCTGGAGTGTGTCAGCAGTTCCTGCATAATTAAGGCATTGATGGTCTTGGCTGGCCTTCCCGTTCCCCAGACCTGAATCCAATTGAGCACCTCTGGGACATCATGTCTCGTTCCATCCACTATCTCCACGTCGCACCACGACTGTCCAGGAGTTGACTGATGCCCTGATCTGGGTCTGGGATGAGATCTCTCAGGAGAAAATCCGTCGTATCATCAGGAGCATGCCCAGACGTTTTAGGGAGTGCATACAGGCACGTGGAGGCCACACACACTACTGAACCTCATTTTGAATTGTGTTTCCACAGGAATTTCCACAGAAGTTAGATCAGACTGTCATCTGACATTTCCACTATTATTTTGAGTATGACTCATAATAATAATGATTTTGATTTTGATTGATCATTCTTATGTTATTTTGTTCTCAACACATTCCACTATGTACTGAATAAAAGTTTGAACTGGAAGATTTAATTCCAGATCTAGGATGTGTTTTTTTTTTACGTTCCCTTTTTTTTGGTAGCAGTGTATATCCAATGATTTGCTGACTGACCTTATCACTTATTTTCTTTTGTCAACACATGTGAGTCTCCAAACCAGTGAAAATATGCAGTTCCTGTCACCACCTGGCTTTTACTAAGCAAATAGGTAAGAGCCTTCCGTTGATAATTACTGCAGTTGTTGATATGATTCAGCTAGCAACACAATAAGGTCAGCTGATTACCTGAATATACTAAATGATGAGGATTTTCCATCAATCCATCCATCCATCCATCCATCCATCCATCCACCCATCATCCTAACAGCTTGTAGGAGAGCTTGAACCCGTCCCAGCTGTCGTTAGGTGCGAGGAGAGAAACACCCTGGACAGATTCCCTGTCTATCACATGGCTGACATATAGCGACAGCCAACCATAAACACTCACATTCATACCTATGAGCAATTTAAAGTCACCAATTTACCTTTGTGACCCCAACCCCTTTACCTTAAACAGTGCTTTGACTTTTTCCAAGGGAGAGATTAGAAATGAAATATAGATACAAAATTAAACATATTATTTTCATTCACATGGTTGTGTTTGACCTCAAATACCATATATTGTTTGCTAACATTGCTAACTGCTTGAACATTTGATGGAAGTTCACTGCCCACCACCAGCCATGTCCTTACACCAACAGAGGACATGTCAGCGTGGGGTCAGTGTGACCCAGATGGGCTGAACTCCAATCAATGCCAGTTTGTCTTAACTGTGATCACTAAAGACAGACAAACACATGTAAATGCACACACACATACATAGATAGGATGGGCTCTGCCTTGGTCAATGGGCCCCTGGGCTCGTCTGAAAAGGCGTCACATCTGAGAAGCATGTCGTTCCAGCCTGATGAGCAATCTGCCTCATCAAAAGACCTTTATCCCAATCAATAAGGCTTTCGGCAAGGGAGCCCTGTGCCGCCTGTCCAGTCCTCATCTCACACTGCTCTGTGTGTGACTGCATCTCTGTGGCTACGCCGAACAAGGAATATCTGTTGGTGTGTCTAACTTGTGTGTACCAGATGCTAATATCTATTTGGAAATATACAATAAGAACAGAAGTGCATGTTATTTTTTTTAACGTCGATGTCTGAGCACATACATCATTCAAGATATACATCGGTTTGATGGTTGCAGTGTTTCTTTCGGAAACAATTTTGCCACATTTACAAGCTAACAAACAGTGAACTCATACCACATTTGAGGGATCTAATAACTAACAAAAGCCATAATTGTAGTAAAGTATTCATCAACTTTAACTGTTACCTATATGAAAATATGGTGGACATGAATGTGTTGTACCAAAGTTGCAGATATTCTATATACATGTTAATTGGGACATTTCACTTAACATGGCAAATGTTGGCTTATGCTGGAATGAAAGAAAAGTTTTTTTAGGATTCATTCATCCTCTGGGAACAGTGAATGTTAGTACATTCTTCTATGAACATGAATATCTGTTCCAAATGTGACCATCAAAGCTGTCGACTGACTTGATGCTAGATGTGGTAAATGGTATAACATGATAGAAATTAAAGCTTCAGAGGCTGAAAAGTTCTGACTTTCATTTCCTAAGAAGTAGGCACACTTGTTTACGCCCTTGTATTTTAGATTCTGCTCCCTTATTCTGTAGAATCGTAATGATCACTGTGGAATTGCAAGTGGTTATTTCCTCGACAGCCACAGAAATCATTATACAAATATTTTCACTGGCTGAGCATTATGCATATTACTTCTAAGTGTCCCTTCAATTTCTTTGTATTATGGAAACTAAAATTGGCAGTATGTTGGTTGCGCCTGTATAATGTGTCAATGTGCGATACTCATTCTATGATGACAAAATATCATTCTCTAAGAGTCTTGGCCATTACACGAGAGCTGTGAATTAATGTCTTATCTTGTCATGCCGCAACTCCCACAGGGAGGCAGCTAATTAACCTAATAAAAACAGTAACCATTTTCCTAAGGTAACTTGAATTGACTTGTCAACAGTGTACGTCAATACGCATAAGGAGCATTAGTACTTAGTGGGAAGAGTGTGCAAAGTGGGTGGGTATAAAGAGAGGGCTTTGTAGCTGAATTGGTTCATTAGAGATGTTTCTTGACAATTTGACCACAGTCTTTTCTTTTAAACTGTGGTGGAAAATTAATTTATTTTTGCCTTTTCCTTCAAAAGTATCAGAAGTTTCAGGAACCATTTCAGATAATATTGAACAGTCAAGTGACGTCAAAAAGTCTAAAATCGTCCGTTTAAATTATATCAAAGTAGTTTAAAAGATTGTTTAGATGCTCAATATGGTTCAAATGTTGAAGTAAACATTTTTCACACTGATAATACAGTGAATGTCTTCTGAAGTGGTGTAAATTGACTGCATGTTGAATTTATTTATTAGTAATCCTTTGTAAATTGCTTGCTAACTACCTTCCACCTACCCCCTCTCAAAAATATGGAAGAATTAGCATTTGCTGTCCTTGTTACAACAGTGCTTCTTTGATTGATAGATGTGATTTATTAATGGAGAAAACCCAGGAAAATTCAGTGCCACAACCAAGCAGCAGAGAAACACACATACAAACTAGAGCTATACAATTAAGAGAAAGACAGTTTACACGTTTACAATTAAACCTCTTCCTTTTGTAGCCTTCATTCCGTCTCTTTGTTTCTCTGTCTCTCTCCTCCGCTGCTACAGCCTCTCACTGTCTGCCTTCCTGCCTCATCCCGGTAATGTTATTAGCGCTGGCTGATGTTTTAATAAATTAAGCTTGATTAAGAAGATTGTTGCCCTTTTGATTCTAATGGGGTCTTAAACAAACTCTGCCATGATAGAATAATCATAAAACACACACACACACACACACACAGCGTAGGAGAGTGCAGTGTGTTGATCTCTGCGAGGTGTGTGTGCAGAGCACTGCCTCAGCTTGTGTTGTGTGTTGCGAATGGAGATGTGGGTTGTTGAGCGTGTGGAAGCATCCGTTGATACTGTGTCTTCACTTCACAGCCTCACAGTGTGTGTGTGTGTGAGTGTCTGTGTGTGTGTGTGTGTGTGCTCATGTTTTACAAGCACTCTTCTCCTTCAACCATTAAGCTCCTTCTTCTGGTCTCTCCCTATGGTGGTGTAATGACCTGCAATCAAGTCTGAGTGTATCTCCATTAAAAGGCCTTTTCATTCCCACCCTGCACCAAGGCAAACTGCTCTATTAAAGAAATTATAACACACAGGAGGCAAGACTACCTCTCTAGTTATTACAGATCTATAGCTTTTCTTACAACTGCTACCCACCATGCTTTAGTTATTTAGTTATTTAGTTATTAAGTTTTTTCCAGTAAAAACCTGTCAATCACGTTCATTCTTCTAATTAATTTCTGTTCCTCAACAAAGAGTATGACCATCAAAATGTTTTGTAAAATATGAGTCCATACGACATTTGTGCCAGTGTACCATGAGTTACATATTGTTAACACACACTTCTAATAGCTAATAGCTGCAGTCATTATGACACAAGCAAAGCAAAGCCTTGTTGTCTATACAGTGACAACGTTTTTGTTTCAAGAAACACAGGGTTGGTGGTTGGTGGGTTGTAAAACATTTGAATTCTTCTGACTGATATTCAAATCAAGTTTGAAGCACTAAACTAAAAGCACTAAACAAGGTTACTTGGCCTTGGTACTAACCCTAACCCTGTAGTTTTTGTCTAAACCTAACCACATCTGTGTAGTTTAACTTAACCAAATATGCCTAAAAAAATAGAAGTGTCAGGGTATAATAACTTTAACTGCCATTCAGCAGGACCTAATTAACCTGTTCTCATTCACAGGGCCTAAAACAGTGACATCTAAGGGTTTAGCCCAACAGTAATGCTGATTTCAGAGAACACTTCTCTTGTTACAGAAATGTTGACCCATTATATCCAAAAGAACATGGAAGCAGATAGAAAGAGATACGGTGGATCCGCCATTTAAAAAAAAGATGATTACATGCAGTATTTGTAAGCATTTTTAACAAGTTTAGAAAAAGCCAGGCTGATTTTTCTCACTGCTTAGGTTCATCGTGTCCTCACTCAAGTACGGGAAAGAGACCTAATATAGTTCTATTCCCCCAAAAAGTACCCACAACCTTGCAACTCATATTTTTATCCAAGCAAAACCCTGTGAAGGAGAGTACTGCTTCTTTTCCTGCTCATTCTGACAGCAGCCTTGGACTCAAGGTGATTGGCAGCCCTTTGGTCTTTCTCTCTTAACCTCTTGACCTCTTCTCCAGTGTGGTTTTATAACATACTGGATGTTTTCAGGCAATTTGTCAACATTATATTAAATATTAATTCCAAGGGCAACCACACACACAAAGGCGTGCCATCCCTGCCCTTCCTCAGAAAGAACAGTGCCTATTTGAAGTGAAGCAGTGTCCTTTATAAATGAAGATGTCTAAATACAGGCTAATATTTTTCATTCACTGCATGTTACAGTGAGCCTGTTGTTCAATGCGAGGGCCCCCTCCCACCTTTAATCAACAATGTACATAGGCATCTCCCTGAAATAAATGATACCCATTTAAAAGAAATAACAGCTACAATTGTGCTATGTGTGCAGCAGCCAGACTGATTAAATTCTACATTTATACCAATGAAGCCCAGGCTGTTCATCTCTTTACGGTATTACACTTCTGAATCTATACCAGTGTACATGCTGTGTGGTGCATACCTTGCTTCCCTATGCCGCCCTATAGTTCCACCCCTGGTGCACACCTACAGGCTTTAGTCTGTTTATATTGAATTTAAGTTTTCTTTCCCTCTTGGTGTGGATCTTTTTATTTGTTGTGAACACAGTAATGGCACTGGGATGTAGATTAAAACATCCGGGCATCCCTGAATCAGGGTTTGAGCAAACCCTAGTGCGGTCCTCCCGGTGAGAAATCATACTGAACCAAAAAAAGGATCAAAAGCTATAAATTGCATGCTTTGAGGGCATTGAACTATTTATAGATTTGAATCTTCCTTCATCAATTTATTTCATTTTGAGAGTTCCCAGTTGAGATCACCCACAGTAGGCCATACACACCAGTACATACATACAAATACACTTGTACTAACACTACTGGTTAGATGAACAACATACAACAGTACCACCACCACTTTTCCAGTTTTATTCACCTTCACATTTACATTTAGTCGTTTTTTCCTAAATTCAAGCGTGACATTGAAAATAGCAGCTTCGCACATGTTAGATTGGGTAAGAGCGAAGTCAAAGAATAAAAATAAATTAATATATTTATTAGCATCATCCCTACACTCATGGCCAACATCCCAAAATCACAGTCAGACTGAAAACTGATTTAATACTTCTCCTGTATTTTGCTCGGTATTGATGTATCACCTTAAGGGTCACTGGAAAAACCATTTAACATTGTTTTCTCTTGAAAGAAGACTTTCGTTACGGCACTCATGTGTTGACTCTAATCCACACACACCCTTTTGATGCACTGGGATCAAGTTGAAGCATTATGTGTGTAACTCACGTAATCACTGAATGAAGTGTTTTTCTTAAATTCTAAAGATAGGCTCCAAGGTCAAGAGGCTAGGATGTGACAGTAGGAAAACACACAGCACGCACAAACATAAATGCACTGCTCAGGTTGCCAGGTACCTTTTTTACTTATTATTACCATAGCAACCTCCCCAACTTCTATGTTACAGTTTAAGGCTGAAGCTGGGCGTTGGTGATGAACCCCTCCTGACCCTCAGAAATTTAGCATACACACTTTTTGTTTGTGTTCTGCGTCAAGAAAATTATTTCCATTCTACAACTGCTCTCATGACATTAGGTAGAAAAATGATGTAACTATTGGTTAATTCAAATGTTGAGTTATTGATAAGCCTGGCTCTTAAGCACTAGTGTTAGTTTGTGAAGGTAGACTGGGGTGGTAGGTTGATGTGGGAAAAGATTACTTGTGTTTGCAGTCTTTACAACAACATCAACAGATATCATTCTACTGTTTATGGAGGTATAGCATTAATGTTACAACTTGCAGTTGTGTTTTCATGGTTAATCATTCGTTACAACACTAGTTGATAAAGATAATTTTGAACATTCTGATACCAGAACCTGTAGACAGGTTGGTATTCAATCTTTAAATTAGTTTCCTTTACACTTTGTCATATTTTGCTTTAGTTGATATTGCATAGTCGTCCTCTCAGTGTTAAAAGTATTTTGCAATATTTTTGCCTTTAGGTCTTGTCTCTTTTCATCCTTTGATGATATTATGTACTGTAGTTGAAGATATATTCAAGTATACACATCTTTGGATAGATTGGTGAACCTCTGGACCCCTGATGAGAATCTTATAGACTCTTACGGACCTGTTGCAAATGAACCTAATTAGTTTCACTTACATTTTCTTAGTTTAACATTAGATTTGTCCTATTGTGAATAAAACCTGTGTTTATGCAAATCAATGCATTTGGTTTATATGTAGATTTTGCACAGCGTCCCAACCTTTTTGAGAATTGGAGGTCAGTTTCACATTGCACACAATGCAATGGAGTTTGTTCTCATTCACTTACACTGAAAGGACATTAGGAAGGAATCTCTTAATGGGCAGAATAAACAGAATGAAAAGATTATAACAAGAAAAAGGTGCTTGAACGTGCACCTGTTGTTCTAAAGACACAAGGTTTCCCACCCTAACTCTATAACAACAAAACTGAATCCATGACACTTTTGGTAGCAGGTTTCTCTGCTTTAAAGTAAATGCAGGTATCTTGTACTTTCTACTCTCCGGGTGCTTGTGTATTTCTGTGACTTGCTGAGTGAAGGCTGGAGTGTGGCACTGAATTCCAATTGTGGATTTTCTTTGAGTCAACTTTCTGAAAAGAATGAATGTTGATCTCAGTGAGAGTTCCTGATTAAGTAAAAGATAAAAAATGACTCCAACTTGGCTTGATCGCCCACGCCGTCTGTCTTGTTTGTTTTCGCCTTTCCAGTGTCATTCTTTCTACTTTGTCACCCTGTCAGCTTGTGTTGATGTTTGGATCACTGCAATTGTGCGTGTGCTGCACATCACTTCTCTGTATATTTACCTGCATCCATAACCATCTGTATGCACGGGTCTAAATCTGCATGTGTGCATCTATTTGTCTGCGTCTGGCACGTTTCCTGCTTGTCTCATTGTCTCATTAGAGAAACAGGCTCCAGCCATCACGCACTCGCCACTGCAGCAGGGATCCATTCACTTCAAAATGATACCTTACGCGCACATTATGACCATGCAAACACACAGTGTCACACATCAGCAACTGTATATTGAGTTGACAACATGCAGTGCATTAGCAACAACAGCACACTCACATTTTACTTTTTACTCTATAAAAAATATTTAGTATTGTTGTATTGTAATATAAGGACTTATTTGTTATCATTATTTGTTTTTAAAATTACATTGTAATATTTAAATACAAATGAAATAATATAAACAAATTAAAAAACATGTGACAAGTTCATTTTAATTTAATCTAATTTGTAGATAGTAGAAGAATTGAGTTCTGCATGTGCAAATAATAATGCTATATTCATATTGACTGTATATTTAATACACTGTAAACTGTATTAAGTTGTATTCATGATTTAAAATTTTTGTGTGCTGTGTGTAACATTGTACCATTTTGGAACATCTATCGGCGAAGTTGCTTGCAGATTGCATCTGTCTCAACATTTTGTTTTCTTGTACTTCACTGTGCAAAAGGGTTTTTAAAAAGAGTTTGCACACCAAACTTCTTTTTGCATTTATTTGGAACTTACAGGTCAGCACAGCCCTCTGTCCATTCTGCGCTCTGTAGAAATGCACCCGCTTCCTATGTAGATATGCATTAAAAGACTTGTTCTAAGCTAAAGAAAGATCAATGATTCTTATTTTGAGGTGGCTGAACACTAATAAAAAAATAATTATGAATACTATAATCAATTTCTGCTAATACTGTAGCTTCCTCTAAATCTCACAGACTGCCCCTTTAAATCAGAGGCCCCCTTTTTAATATTTTTATTACCCTCAGCTGCTCCACTGTTGAACGTGTACTTAAACTTAATGATTACTTCATTCTGCAGATAACACACGTTTTGGGTGTGATGTTCGAATTCTTAGAAACGACACACTTTCCTGAACGGCAGCTCATTTTTGGGGAACTTTTCTGATGCTTTGCCATGTTCTGGCCTCTGATTGGCCTACTTTCTTGTCAGTCCAATCTGGCAACAACGCTGCAAGTCATGTTTTTTTATTCTCTTCATGGAAGAGAACTCCTGAGATGAATCATTTAAAAAAAATATATAGTAGTAACGATAGTAAGCAGTCAGACACTTTTATCTGCCCCCTGTCTGTACTTTCAGGGTGTATTTCCGCCGCTCTCCATCAGGCAGTGCGTGTATGCCATTGAGTCTCTTTATGGAAGTGTTTGTGCGTCTGGATGTGTATTTTTGCCACTGCCACCTCACTTCCTCTCTCTCCCTCTTACTACTATAAACTCTCTCTCTCTCTCTCTCTCTCTACCCTATTCCATCTCCAACTCCCTCTCTCTCCCTCTCTCTGATATACATAGCAATGACCCCTGTCTCAGTCATCCCGGCACCATGCTGTGAATTCCATCTAAGCAGAAAAACAAGTGGAGATTGTTATGCAAATGGATATGCGGTGGGCCCTGTGCAGAAGGAAGAAAAAATGGCGTTTGTATCTTTATGTGTGTGCTGGGAGCCAGCGAGAGGAGAAAATCGAGGGAATAAGATACAGAGGCAGAAATAGCAAGACAGAGGAGAAAAGGAAGAAATCAAAAAGGAGACAAAACAAAAGAAATGAAGTGGGGAGAAAGATGCAAAGACAGGATGAAATGCAGTGGTGAATGTATGTTTTCAGGAAGGCAGTGGGACATGTTTACCATATACAGTGAGGTGTCCTCACAGATCTGCCTGGTGTGTATGTGTGTATGTGAATGCATCATGCAAATCAATCTCCTGTCATGGTGCATTTATGTACCTTCAGCATCATACAGTAAATTGTATGTATGTCTGTTTGTGTGTGGGTTTTTTGGAAATGACCACTGTCTTTCTTTCTCTTTGCAGACGCACAGACACATAGAGGCAGACGGACAGACACCTCGAGGAAAGCTGCGAGGTAATGAAGGGAAATGGCAGGTCAGTTACTGTTTGTCGCTGCACTTTACTGGGAACACGTCAAGCCAGTGCTGCTTCGCTGGGCAGAAAACAATGGCTTCATTCACACATCCACACACACACACACACACACACACACACACGCATAAATGCATTTGAATTGGTGATAGGCCCGACATGCAGAAGATAAAATACATCATCATGATGTTGTCATCTCTGCCTCTTATAAAATACATTTACGAACGACTTATTTAGTTGTTTAAATGAGAAGAATTGTTTGCACACACGGTTTAGGTTTAGATGGTTTAGGACATTGAGACTGGAGCTCATTTATTGAATGTTGTTGAGGTGGCACCATGTTGTTAAGACTAAAACACTATTATTATAAATTACAGGTGTTAGCAGAAGAGGCTAATAATCCCTTTGATTAGCTTCAGTGACAAAGCCTCAGTATTACAGGAAGAAACACTGTATGGAAAGATCCCCCAGTCACATTTTGGCCTCATTCAGTACGTGCAGTGAAAACGGCAGATCATATCAGGTGCATAATCCACACGTGCGCACACAAAAACATGTTGTATAATTGCAATTTTGCCAATAAACTCACATTAGTTTGTTCTTTTTTGTGCACAAGAATGTTCATGACAACTTTGCAACATCTCTTCAGCATCATATGAGATGGAAGCATTATATAAATGGATTGTTAGACTGTTGAACTTTATGTTGTGCATGCAGGGTAACCTGTCCGAATCATGTGACACATTAGAGGGGCTCACATGCTCACTTCTACAGGTCGTCCGCACATGGATTCAAAGAGTCGGCCGAAGCAGCGTCCGGTATTCATTGTGCATGACACCTGACTTTGCAGCATCACGCTCCCCACTGAGCTTGATAGCATCCAGCCACAGAACACTTCAGGAGAAAGTTGAGAAAGGCTAAACTTAATGCAGACGAAGCATTTCAAGCCTGGCCAGAGCAGTATGTAAATTAGTGCTCAACACAACACCCCTCCAGAGCTACACATTCATGAGAGTGCAGATACTAACAGCTACTTTGTATCCCTCTGTGTGAACGCTCCATTACTCATACTGTCTCTTCCATTTTTTTTCTGTGTTTATCTCTGATCTACGAGCCCACTCTACTTTCACTTCTCTTCCTCAGCCTCCCCTTCTCTTTCTCGCTCTCATTTGCTTGAAGACACGGTTGATCGTTATCCAGCAGTGTCATCAATTATTAGGTCTGGTTTATGAAACCCCGGTGCAACTCGCCACCTAACGCTCAGTGTGTATTGCCACTCATAGTGGACACTGATCCTGTGCACATCCTTTTTTCTTTCATTTTTTTTTTTTGGGGTTGCTTTGTCTTGACTGAAGGTTGCATCAGTTTACATCAGCTGCTGACACAGTAGCAGGCTGGACCCCCCACCCCCACCTGAAGACAGAGCAGCTGAAGAACAGACCACAGATCACATCACCTCAAATTTACTGCCTTTACACTTCCTAACTCCAAATGGTGGAATTGATTTGGACACTAATGGCCTTTTAACTTCATGTGAACCTGATGCGGGTCATCGGGCACCTTCCTGTGGGGTTTTGGCTGGGAAAACTGACACTGATATTTGTGTGAAGACAGTAGCTGAAAAATTCAGCTGGTGCTGAATTGTTGAGTCTGTAGTCATTTTATTTGAGGGTTGTAATCATAAGTTCATTAAAAACATTACTACAATATGTGGCTCAATGTAACAATAATATCAATACTGTATATACTGTGTACCTAGCCTCTTTCAGACATGTACATGTGATTAAAATGACAGCACCTAAACGTGTCCGAACGAGCACTCTGGTTACTTTTTCTTAAAAGTTCAATCTCACAACGTTGAACCTGGTAACACTTACGTGCCACTTTAAGATAGCACAGGTCTGAGTGGCATACAGCCAAACGGGCCTCATTTTTCATATGTCTAATAAAACCACTTATACGCCCTCTGAAGTGGCCCACTTAGTATGTTTTCTTTCAAAGAAGTAAATTGGCAGCCATGTGATACTGAGTGGACGTCATGTAAAAAAGTAATAATAAATATCAGGTACGGAAGACAACTGAGTGCAAGTTCACTGTTTATGTAGTTGAAGTTGTGAAAACTGTATGAAATCAAGTTCAAGTGTTTAATCCAGTAGATCTTCATTAATAGAAAATAACAATTCTCACTTGCGGCATTTGTGTCAATACGACTGAAAACTAGTGGAGAATCAGACAAGGAGGAGGAGAAGAAAGAGACAAAACCAAATCATTTACTTGCAACAATGTGATGAACATTGTGACTTGACTGCAATAAAATAAACAAAATAAATCAATGAAATAAAATAAAATGATTTTCAACCTCCACCAAAATCTTCATCATAATTAAGTCAATATCCCTCCTAATGCAAACACTTCCAATCTGGACAGAAAGTAATATGGTGAAAGGCCATTAAAATGAGTCTCGCAAATGCTTGTGCACACATATGCACACCCATCACCTTCCAACTTGCACCCGCCCTGCACTCAATAAAACTTTTGGCAGGCCTGAGCTGTTGTAATTGGCAACCGGCTTGCTGTGCTGATAGACTCCCCTCAGTCCTGCGGGTCAAAAGTAATTTACTGAGCTGCTAAACGCCACTAGTTTCTCTCTTTCTACCCGGTCCAATCCCCCCTCACGCCCCTCCTCCAACCTCAGAGCTTCCATATTGGAATTCCCATCCAGGCTGTATTACAAGCCGAGATGATGGCTTAATCCCTTGTTAATTAGGGACAACATCTCTAGCAGCTGAGGCTAAAGCGGGGAGCGGTGGAGGCTCCAGAGACACGAGGGCTCTGGCCGAGCTTGCGGGCTAGTCAGGAGAGCCTGGCTCGGGCTCAGAGAGCTGCTGAGGAAGGGGGAAAGGAGGAGGAGGGCGCACTTGGATGTTGCGCTGGATGAGGATTGAAAGGGGCTGCTGCCTAATCCCCTATTGATGGCTCTTCTAGGCTAATGGATCCTGGACTGGGCAACCGGATGCTCTTGTTGGCCCACTCTGCCTCTGCTGGGTCAGGAGCGGTCTGGTTTCAGTGGCTGTTTACAGGAAAGCGTTGCTAGACAGCTATCATTTATTTTTGCTGTTTAAAACTACAAAGAACGGCTCTTTTTTGAGATTTGGCAGAGATTTATTTTGTTTTTAGAAACATGACCCCGCTCAGGTTTTTCAGTGTGGGTGTCTGCATCTGTGTGTTCTTGTGCACTTATTTGAATATTTGTTCAGCCCTCATTAGATTTTTTTTTTTTTGATAGCTGTGGATCATATTTCCCATGGTGTGCACAATGCAAAGCCATGAGTCACACTCATACAAACAAACATAGCATCCTTATCCCAGTCATCAATGTCTCTGCACTGCGTTTTCTTGTGTAAAACGATTGGAGGAAGAATTTGCAGGTAAGTGGAAGCAGAAGCAGCAGTGAAGGGGGTTGGGGGGGCTCAGCAGCATGAAAAATGAGGGGTAAAAGGCAGATGAAAAGTGTGTCTTCTTACGTTTCCTTTTCAGGTGGCAACAAAAGCTCATTTAGTTGCGCCTGCAATTCCGGCGGCGTTTGCAGTGTAGTGTTAGCAGAGTGCCTTATAAAGACAGCCAGGCTTGTCGCTGTCTACCCCCCACCCCACCGGAAGGCCCTGACTCCTGGGGAGCTCCAAACACTCGGTAATTGTCCAACACCATACTGCCTGCTGCTTCGCTACCTGCATTCAGCAGCACTACAGAGAAGGATGGATGGAAGGTGGGGGACAGAGAAGAGGAGGCATGGATGGAAATGGAGAGGGGTCAGGGAACAAGGACAGTATCTCTTTGTGTGTGTGAGTGTGTGTGTGTGTCAGTAAGAGACAGAGAGTATATGCGTGTAAAAAAAAAGTTGGCTATAGCATTTAAAGGAACAGTTAAACTAATTGTTGACGTACATGTACATATGAGGTGAGTCATACTCAACAGAATGTACAGTAACAGCCAATCAGCAGTGTGCACCAGCAGTCATGCTTATAGGGAGCAACAGGACAAAAGTACAGGGGGATGGTTGTATCCCAGCTCCAATACTGGTTAACCCACTCACCTTTACTCACTTACTTATACATATTTATCCAGTAATAAAGTCCAACCTCAAAAGGATTTTTATTCTTTATTGATTATTTTTACACTGTGGCTACTTCTAGATCTTGCACATACATAGTAGTACCTTTAGGTCAACTGTGTACGTATGTATGTAACCAGTCATAAAAGTGCTCCACATTGTGGCTCTTTGCAGTTGCGAGGCTAATTGTATAACTTTGACTGAATCAAATGGTGCCTTCAAAATCATATGCTCGACTGCACCCCAACTACAAACACATCATGAAAATGACCAGAAAGTGAGGGAGGGAGGGAAGGGAAAGAAAACTCTCTGCCCTTGCGGTTCACCCTGTTAAAGTGTCTTTATTAGGAGTCAGGGACTGATCACACTGCTAAGTGACCTGCCAAGGTCACGGATAAGGGCAGCCGTGGTAATTAGTATGCTCTTTGGTGCAGCAGGACTGCATTTACTTTAACGACATTAGTATGCTTCACTGTGGGACCGAGGGGTTACAGTAAGCTACACAAGCTATTAGTATGCTCACTTCTCAGTAGATTATGCCATGTGAGGCTGTGTTCATTAGTGTGCCCTATCCAGGGATAGTGGACAATGAACACGCCCATGTGACCACTTTTATTTTTGCTGGGTTGAATTGAGTTACGTTTAAAGGGTTATATTTTGCATTGCAAAGCATTAGCAGCTGTTGCTTCACTGGGAGACCAAGCCTTTCTGAACCACAGTTTGCAGTCGTCAGAATAAGATATTGCAGCTCTTGATGGTCAGTATTACCTCCTCAGTGTTGATAACTGATTTTTTTAAGCCGCACTAGTCAACATATACACAAAAACTGGCTAATTCAAGTACTAATGTTGCTGTTTGTTTGCTGGATGTGTAAATATACTTTGGTTCATTAATAAATCATGCAGACACCGATGTTGACAAAATGTCAATTTTTCGCCACAGGAATGAGGACGGCATTGTATTACAAGTAAACACAGGAGAAATGCATTCACATTTTACATCCATGCTGCAGTAGACAGAAATGATAAGGTACTGAGCCCTCACTATCCTTAACATGCCCTTCGTCTGCAGGGCAAAGCTGGCCCAGTCTCCACTAGCTGTTAATATGCACCTCGTCAGCAGGCTGGGCTACACTAACCATTGTTCCGCCACAATCAAATTAGCCCCGCTGATGAGGCCTGAGCTCTGTGACCTCCACAGGCCCAGTGGCTTCCCAGCTCCAGAAATGACAAAGAAGATCTGAAAGCCTGGGCTGTTCAGGGACAGCGGGGGCCTCACATACTGATTTTTGATTATGTCGACTCTCCTTTTATTTATATATTTACCTGCTGGAAGTAATTGAGACGAGGTGTTGACTACAATATGTGAAGCAGAAACCCCCAGCAAGTGACGAGACGTGAACTTTGGTGATCATGTCTGTGGTGAAGACAAAGGACCTGTATCACATGTGGGTGTATTTTTTTGAAAGCGTCTTACTTTGGTCGTCACGACTAAGCATTGGCAGTCAGCTCATCCCTCCCGGATCCCTCCAGACCATCTCTCCCTTCACCTCCCTCCTCCCTCACGCCCATCACCTCAGGTCCACATTTGTCTGATTTAGTGTGATCAGATGTGAGATGCCTGCTGCTGTTGTTAATGCACAGTGGGCCACCAACTTGCTACCTCATAATAGCAGTTCATGCTGCCTATACCCTACTCCTTACTCTTCTGTGGCGGTATTGGTAGTGGTTGGGGGGTACGAACAGGAAAAAAGAGATGGAATATTTGACATGCATATTAATATTTACAATTCAAATATATGCTGATACATGGAAGCGACTGAAATGCAGTGTATGTCGAGCAGATTTGTAAAATAAGTTGTTATCACAGGGGAGTTCTCAAGGCCCAGCTGACCCACAGATTTGATATGGATCAGTAAGGGTTCGCTAAGAGAGCAGAGAGTGGGGGAGGACGGTAAAGAAATCCGAATCAGATCGCACAATTACATTCAGGATGACTGCAGATTGGGTGGCAGCTGAGCAGTCCATGAAAGGAAGGAGGGGGGGCGGGGGAGATGAGGAAAAGGGCTGGAGCAGGAAGTTCATGTCCTGTAATTTTCAAACATGTTAAAAGTGAAACCTTGACAGTTTGAATGTGTTTTTTTTTTCTTCAGCAGGCAGATATCACATTGTTAAGGTAAAATTGTCGCCATTCATACTTATTGGTACTTAGCTGAAAATCAGCTTGTTAGAGTTGTTAGGTTTCTGAACCTTGATTCTGTAATTTGACAAGTGCCAAAAGCGGAGACTGAAAAACAGACTAAATTTCACTGTGTCAAGGTATTACCTGAAGATGTGTTCCTTATTATCAAACTCCTTTGTTTGCTCTGCGAAGTTCTGAACATGAAGTTTTTGAGTCACTGAATAAACTTCATGGAGTCATTTCAGGAAATCTATTCGAATTAAAAAACAAACAAACAAACAAACTAGTTTCACCCGTTGGTTACTTTATAATTATAAATGGAATAAACGGACTACGGTGATAATGATGGTGCTGACAAGCAGGTTACAATACTGATGACAACCTAGTAATTGTGCCTCTATGATCTCTAGGTGAAGTTTGATTAACAGAAAAAGTATGTGAACCTTTTTTTTTTGTAGTTTTCTCATTCTGAGTTTTCTGGTGAATGTGAACAGTTGTCTGTCTCTGCATGTGAGCTCTGTGTTAGACTGGCAACCTGTCCAGGGTGTACCCTGCTTCTCAAACAATGACAGCTAGGATCAGCACTCCTAGGACCCTTGAGAAGAAAAGTGGTTGGGATAATGGATAGATGGAAGAGCTGGGATGTCTGAAAATGTATGAAGGACAATGAAAAAAATCAGTTTTTTCAAAGAATTTCCTTGAAATAAAGTTTTTTTTTTTATCAGTCTTCTGATATCAGCTGTGATAGTCAAACAAAGCAAGCTTCATTGAACAATCCTAAACATGCAAAAAATAAAAATAAAAGTATGTGAGGTCTAACGAAAAACAGATGCACAAAGACTGCTGCAACTGTTTAACGCATCGCCGAGTTGTAACCACTGTACTGTTCACCCACAGACCCCAAACAAGTCCCTACAATCACATGTAATTTCACCCAAAGGGTGTACTAAATTAAAAATTTGAATTTCTAATGAACTGTAAGGTGCTGGCAAAATAATCCTGGCAAGTTTTTTTCCCCCCTTGAGCGTGTGCTCGACCTATTTTTTTGGCACAGCACGAATGGTGAATAACCTGGTGAATAACTTTTGAACCACTAGGCACGTATAAAAAGTTTTTGAACGAGTTTTTTCCAGGAAATACGAATGAGTGTAGTTGTCAAATGAAACGTTTCTTTGCATCTGACACTTCTTCTATAATGCAATTTAGTTTCAAGGACACTTCTCCAGTCTCAGACTTAGACACAAGGTGTGTCATCCCAAAACTGCTCTAACACGTTCGTGCTGGGTTTGTGGTACCTCTGCCCTCCTCGTTTTCTGTCGCCTCATCTTCCTCCGTTGTCTTCCTCTCTGCCTTAGCTAACTTTATCTCTCTTTTCTTCTCAGCAGCTGGCTTGAATACTGATGGAGCTCGCCCTGGATCTGATTAAGCCCCCACTCAGCAGATTCAGACAGTAGACATAAATATCTGGGGGCATCTGAGAGAACGATGAATCAGTTGAAGAGGGCCGAGTGTAGATCTGGTTTCTACTCCTTGATGAAAATTGACGCAACTTGACTGGTCGCAGCGTGACTCAACATGTCAGCTCTAAAGAGCCTGGCCATTATAGGATTAGAGCTAATTTCATCTTGCACTACTTGTGTCTCCATTGTTGGTAATTTCGTATGGACGTGCATGTGTGCGTCCACCGTCATCATTTTTAACAGTGTTCAAACGCAGACCCATGTAAAAAAGGAGTTTTGTTGTGTGATGGTAGTTGTAATTTCCACTCTTAATGTCAAGTCATTGGGCATTATGATATTTCAGAAGCTTATTCTCAACACTTCAAGGCCAAATGCTTTGTGTTGTTACTCAGTCCCTGAGATGGAATCTTAATTTATCATACTGCATTGAAGAATTGTGACTTCGAAAGTTAATCTGGAACATCTGTTTCCAGTATCTGGAGTTAGGTAGTTAGTTTTGGGGACGGTTTCTTCCAATAGAGCCAGCCTGGTGTTCACCTCAGGCTTTCCTATCCCTCAGTGAGCCTCTAAGACACGATATGGAAATTGAACGGTTTCTATAATGTCAACTCCATCAAGTTATTTGTATTCTGCAACCTGTTTTCCTCAAAACAAGTGGTGGAGTTGGCCAGTAGTGGAGATGAAGCCACGTTTCATGTGAGTGATTTAAGATCTCAGGCCAGCTCTCTTCTCTTTGGCACTGCTACATGCAAAAGCCCCCCCCCCCCCCAACCTCTCTCTCTCTCTCTCTTAGCAATGCTCAACTATTTCCACTAGAGGCTCCCTGCTGAGTGTAACGCACACACTCTTCATGTGGCCACACACACACACACACACACACACGCACACACACAAGCACAGAGTCTTCATACACTCCCTCAAGCTGTTCCCTTCAAACACACGCCTACAGAGCAGAGACCAGGGTGGATTGCTTTTTGGCATTGCAGGGTATTAGCAGCTGATGTCTTAACACTTGTAAATGAACCCCCCGCCCCTCCTAATCTGTCACTTTAATGCACTATAGATTTTATTTCAGCCTCTGTACTATCACATTCTCAATAATAATCATCAAGCCGATGCTGTTGTCCCCTCCTGCAGAAATTAAATCTCACCGCTGAGTGCACAACTAATAAAAGATGTTGCCGGAGGAAATAAAAAAATAAATATGATGAATCATAAGCAGCGGGGATTTGTATTCAGATGTGAAAGACAATTACACAAAGAGTTTGAATTTATCAGCCGCTTCGCCTCTCAAAGGCTCAATAACGGGCCACCACCGCCGGGCGCTGGGAGCTGCATGCTCGCACACACACACACAAAGTACTCTCAATAGCACAGTGTACAAACAGACACATTCCTATATGGTGTGTATGCAGTATCCAAGCGCACACACACACACACACACACGCACGTTACTGCTCTGTTTAAAAGATTTGCAGTGTGTTACCTGCATGTGTTTATTTTGTATTGCATTTGTGTGGGTGAGTCTTACCTGTACATGCATCGATTCTGTTTCTCAGGGTTACTCCTATGTGTTGGAATAATCACTTCAAACTGTGAAGAACCTGACATGAAATCCAACTTTTAAACTACAGCAGCAGCTCCTTGTACAATGAACTAAACTTAAAAGCTAAATCAGATTTAACCAGTAATGGATTTAAAATGATAGCAGCATCTATAAAGTGCTATTTTACTCCTGATTTACTGTCCTGTGACGCTGATGTTTGAGATGGATGCAAGGCCTGGTTTCATATAATTAACAAAATCCCATGGCGGAAATACATTTTGTTGTAATGTTATAGGCAATCTGTCGTTACAAAGAGCTCAGGGAAAGAAATAAGATGTTATTCCAAATGAATCTCACCATAAAGTGTAACCTTTGACACTAAATGATCACTTTAGTTAACAGAGATTTCCATCGCACATGTAGTGCAGATATGTAATTTTTGTATGGACAGCTGGGCATAAATTGAATACCCGCAAGCAGTGAGAAAAAGTTCCATGGGTCGTCATTTTTGAATGCATGTGAATGTATTTCTTAGGCTACTTTTTAAAGAACACAGGAGAGTACATTATAATGTAAGAACAACCAGCTTCCACTCAGCAGCAGAGCTTCACACCATAAATCTGCTGGACAAACGTCTCCCTGGATAGCTCACACCTAACCCCTTGTCATCCTTCTCCTCTCCTCGCCAGTTCCTCCCCTATCCTCTTGGCCTCTGTCACCCCTCTTTCCTCTCCTTTGGCTGGCTGGTTGACAGTTGGAGCCAGCCGGGGTCACCTCCCCCACTTCTCAGGGGTTTTGGAGCTGGAAGCCCCACGCCCCAGCGGCTCCCTGACTTGCCCCCAGCGAGAAGGCGAGTGAAATGTGGGGAAGTGCGGGCCTGCTCTGCTGGGAGAGCAGGCTGGAGGGTCTGGAGGTTCTGCCCCGTACCGGCGCTCCTCCCGCAGTGAGGCCAGGCCAGACATCGTCTGCCAGGCGCTGACTTGACCTTCTCAAACTGACGTGGCACAAGCTGGCAGAGCGGTCACTGCTGCCACTGATTTTGGGTGGAAAAACGATCTCTGGCCCTTTCTCGCTTGCTCACCGAGCGCTTCTTCCTTTGTTCTCATGACTATGACATGCATTTTTCTTCCTGAGTCCCAGAGTGCTGGGGAAAAAAAAAAAGATCCTTGTGAACACTTAATTTAATCACACATTTTAATACATTTATCCTGCACCGTATGTCTCCTCATATCCATATAAGCCAGTCTGCTTTAACCTTGTTGCTTTTTAAGTGCATTACATTGTTTAAGTTAGTGTCTTTTTAATTACAGCAAACTATCTCCAGCCTACATGGCCGATAACAGCAGTGCTGACAGATGTTGAAGATGAGGTGTGCTCCAATAATGGCCAATTTCAGTCAAGACAAGTGCAAGCAATTTGTGCAGTGAGGTAAAAATACAGTGCTGCAATTTAAATATACAGTATCTCAACCGGATTCTACATCCTTCCAACTATGGAATAATAATGAGGGCAGTTTACAGAACATGGCAATATGTATTTAGATTTATAGAAGAAATGTGAATTTAATGTCACATTTTCATGTGTCCATGCTGTGTACATCTGTGATCTGTGATCTTTGTGACAGCACGTGTGTTTAAGGTGCACAGAATGGCTTTCTGGTCACGTCAAACTAGATTAAAAAAACTCAGAATAGTAGAGACAAATTCAGACTTTTTTCGCCTTTTGATATGTACTCTCCTCTCACCCTGCGCCATGCATCTTTAGCTCACAACAGCACCGATATGAGCTCTCAGTCTAACTCCTGGTAAGACACGTACCGCATCACAAAGTAATGTATTGCTGCAAAACTCTTGTTACTCTCTGTAACAAGTTGGGAAAGCTGCTCTTTGACAGGGGCATGATTGAACAGACCTTTCGACAGCACAGAGAACACTTACACCTCCACAGATTATGTACAGTACTGTAGATTTGACAATGTTGTTTCTTTCTCTCTATATCTCCAGCCACTGTGTACTGGTGTTCCTATAACATTTGCCTACAGCCTGTCCAACAGCTGGCTCTGGGGGTAGTACCGACCCGAGCAGTATTCACAGTACATGCTTAGTTAACCCTTGTATTGACACAGCCACTGTTTGCCGGTCTAATACACCTACAACTACAAAAACGTGATCTGAAATCATGCTGGCATCATTTCAAAGTATTTAGACCACATATAGGGTTAAAATTAGCCTTTGCCAGATCACATGCATCAACAAAAGTCCCATTGTTTCTTCAAAAAAAAAAAAAAAATCAAGACATAGTTCAATAAAGCATATTTGTTTCGATTATCTGTGTTTGTCCTGTGCAGGCTGCAGATAGACCGGCTCTGGGGGCGTCTGTGTGTGCTCTGGCTGAGGTTCTCTCATTCTTATCCAAAGCTCCAAAGACTGTCAGACTACGAATTGACAAAGACACGATGCTCATCTTCCCAATGTTCCTCATCTATCAAAGTGTGCACTCCAAAATAAGCTGAAACTTTATTTGCTATGCCTCTTACCTTACTGATTAATGTAATAAGGAGCCACAGAGGCGGCCCTATTCATCTGTAGCCTTCCACTCACCCAATTTCAGCATTGCACAGGTTCCTGCGAGACACAGAGAGTAAACACTTTAATATGAGAGACCAAAGACTTTTATGTGCTTTTATTGTAACACTGCTCTAACCGATTGCCTGTCAATGATTAGTTGACACACACACACACACACACACACACACACACACACACACACACACACACTCAACGTGTTATTAACTAATGCCTCCAAAATTAAATGAATGGCCACATTGCTCATCAATCCAGAATGGTCATTGATGAGCAGAACGAGTGACTGAATGCAGCCTGGATTTTGTCAGCGCCATGGCTCTGAGCATAAACATCCTCTAAGTATCTTAGAGATTGAAACAGAGTGTGACCTGGTACAGGCTCATTGCTTATTACCCCGAAAGAGATTGTGGCTTCCTGCTGATAGCTGGTGATGGCTCCTCTTTGCTTTCTTTTTCTTTTTTCTTCACAATGGTCTGTTAGAGACAGCATCAAAGGTCTGGGGATCTGGTTGGAATGGCTGCATCCAGGGAACACATTAGTGAGTGCCACTGTTCGTGATCTTTCTCTCTTTCATCACTTTGAAGTTCTCTCCTTTCACTCCATTGACCCCCTCCACCTCACACTCTTTCCATTCTCTGACCCATTTGAGGATGGAGAAAGGAAGCGCATACCAAATATTAACATGTCTCAGTATTTTGGTTTTTAGGCACTGCCCAACAACGCTCCTTTTTCCAGAATAAGACGCGAAAGTGTTCAAGTGAGATGCAAATCACCAGAAACACTTTCAGTGAAGGGTTTGCAAATAGCCACTAACAGAATCTAAAGTAATTCTGGTGCAAAAAAAAAAAAAAAAAAAGATGAAATGCCATGACAACTATACCAAGTCCCTGCTCACATTTGAAAGTTTGAGTCTGAGCAGCTCTGATGAGTTACATTTTGAATTTGAAGACCTCAAATTATTCTAAGCCATGTACAAGAATTTAATTTCTTTTGATTACATTAGATGTATCTCAAGAACACATTTGAAGAGATTTTCAAAAAGCACTATTAATTCATCAGTCATTCAAATGATATCCTATACAGGTAACTCAGGTTAATTGAAGCTTCACTACCTTAAAACTGTCTCTCAAATCTTGCCTGACTCTTTTTTTCTCCTGCAACCTTTTGACATGAATCATCCACAGCTTTGTTAGCTTTAAATCAAACTGACACTTTTCAGAGGCGTTAAAAGTGCACAAAGTAAAGGAGTAAAAAGGGATGAAGACAGAAAAAGAAAGGAACAACAAAGCCAAAATATGGTGCATAATTATGTCTACCCTCTCCTTCGCTCTTACTTTCTGCCACCTTTTCTTTGTCCATCTCCCGTTGTCTGTGGCTTTCTGAGAGGCTAAATTGGCCTGTTTCAGGCAGGAGAGCGTCTGTGTTTGGTGTCACATAATGTGAGCTGAGGAGTCAGAGGAGAGTGTGATTAAAGCCAAGCCACTGATAATTATGTCAGACTCCACAGTTGTCCTAAACCTCCTCGGCTAGTTGAAAGAGATTTCTCTCTGATGAGCAAAACAGGAGGAGAACGAGTGAGAGCGAGAGAAAAAAAGTAAAAGAGGTGCAGGGACTTTTTGAAGTGGGTCTTCCCATTACTGTTATGGCCTCTCCTGCCCCTGCCAATTTAGAGAGAGTCGCTGCTGATTTCCCAGTGTGCTGAGATATCTTGTGGGGTGGTGCTGGGTTGAAATGCTCAGCCAAGTGCCTAGCAAGAGTTAAGTAAGAGTTGGTGCCAAAAGGGCTGTTAATAACCACGAGCGGTAGTCTATTTTGGATGCTGTGCAGATGGGCCTGACCTCGGGATCCTGGTCAAACATGCATTCCTTCTTATATCAACCCTTTGTGAATGGGGTTGATAAATAAAACGATAAAATTGGTAATTTTATTTGAATTTCCCCCTTTTGTGGAATTAGTCATTAACACTTAATATTTCAAGTTAATTTAACTTGAATCTTGTTGTATTGTAGTAGTTTTCATACATTTTCACAGTTGGATGAGATGAACACTGAACACAAAGAAAGCTTTTACATTTACATTTGCACAACTGTCAACTAAATTACTACAGTAAATACAGTGTAAAGTAGTATTTTGATTAATTTGACACATAAAAGTGACAACCCTCCTATCTTTTCTACTTGAGAGAGTGAAACAAGCAATTCTCCAAAATGATGGGACATGTTCAATTATAACACTTTTCTTTTATTCCACAATTCCTACAATATCTGCAAGAACAATATAGTTCAGACAAAGGGTAGGGTTGGCGAAACTATAATACTTGACCAGAAACAGTAGGGTCAAAGCTCCAGTGTCTTCTGTAAGACAGTTGTGCTGCATATCCATTTAATCAGAAAGATAGAACAAAAATTGTGCTAAAAAGGTCTATTACAATTGAATCAAGACTAACTAAGCTACACTCCAATACAGATCATGAGAAAATGAAATTAAATAGGTGGAATTGACAACAATAAAAGAAGATATAGAACAGGCGTCGACCCCCCCCCAGCTATTGTATATATCATGTATGCTCTAGACTATGGTATTCCAATCATTATGATCATTGTGAAGTGTATGATTGCAGGACTTCGCAGGGGATGAAATCCCATGCAGAGGTTAAGCATGTGTGTAAAGCCAAATGACAGAGCATATATTAATATGAAATCCATCCAATTATCTCTAATGGAGCTCTCTGGTGTGATACTGTACCCAGTCATTTCAGGTCTATGAGCAAATCCTCAGTAGTTCCACTGCTCAGACCATTTTTTTTTCTCTTTGTGCTCTTGCCTGTACCTGTCTCTGTCCCATTTTCCGGCACGTGTTAGTTCATTTTTACACCCCTATCTTTTTTTGATATTGCAATGTGCTGTTTGGATTAATTGCTGCGAAATAAATGTACGGTGGTTCCAGAAAATATATTCAGACCCCGTTGCTTTTTGCACACTGTGATGTAGATTTTTTATTTTTTTTCACAAGGTTCTACAATTTAGCTCAGAAGTGTAAACTGAAAACATATATTTACAACTTTTTCGAAAAAAAAAAAAAATCTTTTGATTTTTTTAAATAAAAGTATTTTAATTACAGTATAACAGATCTTTTATGTGGCTCCCAAACTGTGGTCAGATGCATCCTGTTTGCTTTACGTATCCTTGAAATGTGTTTAAATCTTGTCTGAAGTCCAACTGTGGCAAATTGAACTAATAGGAACAAACCTGTATACATAAGGTTCCACAATTAGGATGTGTTTGGATCTAGGTCAAACTGAGAAACTGGACAAAAAAGAGCTTGGTTAGGATGGTGACTAGCAACGCAACAGTCACCCTAACAGAGCTTCAGGAATCCTTTGCAAAAACCTGTGAGAAAGATAGTAATTTCAGTAGTAAAGTCAGGTGTTTTTGGTAGAGTGGTTAGATGGAGTAAATGATGATTTAAAGGACACTAAGAGCATGAAGAATAAAGATTCTCGGGACTCATAAGACAAAGATTTATCCTTTTGGCCAGAATTTTAAGCACTATATATGTTGAACACCAATTGGGCCAAAACCATTAGATCAATTTTGCATCAAAATTACTTTAGGTTGCTATACTCTAAAAAAGCAGGCGCATTGTCTTACAGTGAAAAGAAAAAGTAAGTGTGCTATTGGAATTTCATGGTTTTCTGCATTTATTTGTCATAAAATGTGATCTGATCTTAATATAAGTCAAGAGTATAAACAAATATAATGTACCTAAAATAATAACACCAAATAATCTGATCATTCATATCTTTAATGAGACCAACCATGACAATCTCATAGTGCTAGTGGAAAAAGAGTGTGAACCCTTGGAATTAACAACTGGTTGAGCGCTTCCTGTAGCTGTGGATCAGACCTGCACAGCATTCAGGAGGAATTTTATCTCCCTCTTCCTGCAGAACTTGTTTAGCTCTGTCATATTCTTTGGAAGTCTCGTTTGTGTGGCCTTTTTTAAGTTGTTCCATCTATTATGGGTTGGGGTCTGGGCTCTGACTTGGACCACTCCAAACGGTGGATTTTGCTTTTCTGAAGCCATTCTGGTGTGTTTTGGGTCATTGTCCTGTCGCATCCCCCAACTTCTACAGAGTTTCAGCTGATGAACTGATATTCTCACATTCTTTTGGGAATTCATCTTCCCCTCAATTACTGCTAGCTGGCCAGGCCTTGATGCAGCAAAGCAGGCCCAAATCATGACTTTACGATTGGAATGATGTTTTCACAATGATATGCTGTGTCATTTTTACACTAGATGTAGTACTGTGTGTCCTTTCCAAATTGTTCACTCTTAGTTTCATCAGTCCACAAACATCTGTGCTATTTTTTCTTTTTAATAAGCAGCAGCTTCCTTCATGGTATCCTGACATAGACACCCTTATGTGTTACATACTAGACTAATGAACACAGACTGTAGCCAGTTCCAATGATGCCTTCAAACTTTTGGCTGTCACTCTGGGTTCTTTCTCTACCTCACTGATGAATGTTTGTTGTGCTCTTAAGGTCATTTTGACTGGGCGCCCACTTTTTGGTAAAGTAGCCACAGTCCCCAGGTGTCACCCTCAAATAAAATTTTGAGGGTGTGGACTTAAGCAAGTTTTTTTTTGGTTGTTCCCAATAAAGACATGAAAGATCTATTTTTAGGCACATCATTTTTGTTAATACTCTTGACTCAGATTGCGTTTTATGACAAATGACTGCAGAAAGAAAGAAGAAAGAAGAAAACAAAATGCAATTCCCAAAAGTTCACATACTTTTTCTTGCCACTGTAGTTACTAAAGTCCACCCCACCATTCCCCTTATTTTATTGCCTGTGCAGAGTGTGTCAAGATCTGTTGTTAATGTGTTAAGAGTGCCACTTAATGAAGCCGTACCTGAATTTATTTGCAGGCGCTTCTGCAAACGCAGAGAGGAGGTACCAATTAATAGAACGTAAGAGGACCTGGTGATTTATAATTAACAAGCATGTGGGTTATAGTAAACATAACACTCAGCGTAATAGCCCTAACCCAGGAGAGAGATGGGAAGTAGAGAAAGAACTGAGGAGGAGGAGGAGAAAAAAACGAGTGTTGATTTGTCCCTTGGCAGATGAGCAGAGTCCTTGTGGCTGACGGGAGCTGTCTAAAGCGACTAAATGAATAATCATCTATGAGTTAGACTGGAGACAAACGCTTAACGAGAATGATGTGAACCTCGCTGACTTGAGGGGGCTGAGAGAGAGAGTGAGAGCAACTGACAGGGAAAAAGCCGGCAGCTGGCATTATAATAGCGATGAAGTTGCTTTACTCAACAGGCCGTAGCCAACCTCCCCCTGTAAAGGTTGAGTAGTTGTTTGTCAGAATTTCTAAAGGGGCAATGAATCCCCCACTCATTTGCAGTGGTTTGCTGCCAGTGCATGACAGCAACAAAAGAGAAACTGCAGATAGAAAATGTAGTGCTGACAACACTGACAGCTGATGAGGGATCTTCTAGCAAGCATTTATAAAACATCTTTACCCCAAAATTTGGCTGATCATGGGCTAGTCAGAGGGATTCCTAACTCAAACCTGCCTCACAGTCCTTATCATATGTCATGTCCTTCACTCTATACCGTGTATTTCAACAAAAAGCCATAGGAGGTGTCACTAAAGTGGCTTTAGAACAGTGAGGAAGCTCTGTAAGGCAGGATGACGTCAGGTGGCTGATTGCTTTTAGAAACTGTTCAGAGAAGTCAACGGTTCAACAAGTCCTGCATTACAGCCTGGGATTCTACCTGGCCATTATATCCAAAGTAATTAAAAAACGGTATGTGAGGCACAGAGCGGTGGTTGTTTGCACACTGTGTCAGTGGTTCTGGGAACAGGGGTGTGTGGGCTTACCAGACAACCACGGAGGCCCACTGATGAGATAGGAGAGGTCAGGTAATGGTAGAAAGCTATCGTTGCTAAGGTGATCTACAAAAATGAGTCCCTGATGGTCTTTTTAGAATCAGTTTTTCACCATAAATATGTTCTGCGCTTTCTTGAAGACCAAAGTTAGAGTCTTTAGTTATAGTCATCACTATATTAACATACCATAGATACCATACTACAGTACTGTGCAAAGGTCATAGGTCCTTATTAGATTTGTGTTTAGAATGCTATGATGGCCCTATATGTTTTTATTTTTCATTGGAACAACTAGAAAAACAAAAAGTGTTTTTTTCGGCTGCTCTCCTACCATTGTTCACCAAACCATTCTTGATCAAGCTTCTTCGGATTGTGGAGGAAAACTTATCATGTATCATGAGAATTTACCGAGGTCACACTCAACGTTTTGTCACTTTAGCTGACTGAAGGCTATTTCCTAGGATACACTCAAGCAGGATACTTAAAGAAAGCTGTCTTTAGCTGATAATATCACTACATTGTGATAGTAATGGCAGGTTTTCCATCACTTTTTTTTTTTTTTTGCTTACAAATTAGAGCAACGGCATAAATGGGCTCATAAGGAAACGTTCTGAAAGTGTGAAAGCTAGTAAGTAGACCTTAAGTGAAGATGGACTTGTGAATTATTATTTCCAAGGTGAAAAATGAACAGCCATGCTTCACTGCAGTGTACTATTGCTATTGTATGTGTCTTTGTCCCTGTGCATGCATGACTACTAACTGCAGTTACTAATCCTGAATAAAAATTGAGCTGAATACTGTAAGATAAGGAATGACTGAATAGTCTCTCTTAAATTATTTGTTATTCACTAAGATCTTCAGTGGGTTTCCATGGTTTTTAAATGTCTCCACTAGTGAGAGCTAATGTACAATAAAGCAGAAATTTAGACACACTGTCCCACAGGGTTCCCACGGTAACATCCAACCTCGTTGAGTGCTGATTGGCCATCTGGCATTGTTTTATGTCACTTCCTATTAAGCTTATTGATCCTCCCTCCCTGTCTGCGGCATGTGGTTGATCAGTGTGTGGATCATTGTGTGTGTCTGTAATATGAATATGGTGCAATGGTCTGATTACAGTACGTGATGGTGTCTGTCTGCATGTGCGCTGATGTGGGCCCTCCAGCTACGCTTATGCCAACTGCAGCCATGATGTAGAGTTTGTGAAAAAAAAACAGGATAGTATATTAGTTTAGTGGAGTATAATATACAGTGCATTATGATGTCATTGAGTCATCACAAGGAACAGACACACACTCTGCACAGCCCTTTAGGATTTAGTTCATTACCATTTTACAAAACCTAAATATATTCAGAACTTAGTGGACAAACATCGTTTGTTGAATTTCTCTGTTTTACAAGTCTGCAATTTAAAAAAGTGAAAATATAATCAAAATCAAAATGTGCTGCAAAAGACTTTTGTCATGATTTTCTAAATGCCTCACTTATGTTATCAAGTTGATGTTGCTGTTTTTTTTTTTAATTTAATTATGTATGTGTCTGTTTGCATGTGTTTTGTTAAGTTACTGTGATGGAAATAAATATCAACCTCTATGTGGTTTGTTCACCCTGTTAGTGTCTGCCACCTTCATGGAGTAGCTACACCATTTAACATGTGACCTAATATTTGAAAATATTTGCAGATTTAATAAAATTAACACATTCTATCATTTTAACCAAAACTATTCATGTCTATAATGTATTTAATACAAGATTCAAAAATCTTTATTAATCCCAGAGGGAAATGTTATGCTTTGTTACAGTTGCTCTCAACTCAGACAGAGAGAGAAAAAAAAAAAAAGAAACGCAACCAAAAAAGATCCACATCTGCACAAATACAGAAAACTCAGTAAATATATGACATAAAGAAAGATTCTGATGATTGCCATACTTCATACAGATGGGGGATGACTTGTACTGTTTGATGGCCACAAGCAGAAAGGATCTCCTGTGGTTCTTTGCGGAGCATTTGATGTTGATCAGTCTCTGAACATGGATAGAGGGTCCAGCACCACCTCCGCAACAGAGCCAGCCCATCTCCTAAGTTTGTTCAGCTCTGTTAGTGTCTGCCACCTTCATGCTGTAGTCCACAGCATAGAAGATGACACTCACAACAGACTCATGAAACATCCACAGCATTGTGCTTCAGACGTTGAAGACCCGAGCCTCCTCAGAAAGTGCATGACATGACGGGACATCAGATTTCATTAGCTCCTTTGTTTCACTAATGTTGAGTTGAAGATTAAATGCAATGTTAAATGCACTAGAGAAATAATGTGCTGCTTTTTGGTTGCTGTATCCATGCAGACAGCCATATCAGACCTGTTCTCACTGACATAGGAGATTTGGCCATATAAATGTATCAAAAAACAATCACTGAAATGGCTACATCACTACCAGAGATGTGGATGGCTATATAAGTAATGCCTCCTTCAGTCTCACTTGTACTCAGTACTGAATTAGCTCGAGACAGGATCATAAAATGTCTCCCCTTTGGAGGATTTTCTTCATTTATCTTTTCACACTGGCACGCACAAGGGGACGGCCACCCACCCCTCGCTGAAAGGCAATGTGTCCAGTCTGGACAGCAGTGTGTGTTGCCCAATCAGCACAAAGAATGTGATCCCCATCTACCTCCTGCCCTCATTTCCTCTTCAGTCTCTTACAGAGGCTCATTTATTTACATTAGCACTATGCAGAAAGGCATCAGAGGAAGTCTTAAAGTAGACCCACAATGGCCGATTTAAGCCGCCACCCAAAAGCCAGTTTTTTTTTTTTCTTCTTTTGCCTAAGAGGATTTGTGTCTGGTCCATGCATCAGACCTCTCTCACACACTCTCTCTCTTGCAGGGACAAAGTCACCCCTCACACTCGTACTGAGTAAACGTAGCGTCTTGGCACTAGCTGCCATGCTAATGACATTTATCCTTATGGAAATGGAAGAGGAGGAGGAGGCTTTAGATGCAGATTTGGACACACATATACACCTGAGACGGGCAGACATAAACCGGCTGGCTACTTTCATGGCATGCATACTTAATGATTCAGATATACTTTCTCTCTTTCTCTCTGTCTCTCTCTCTCTCTCTCTCTCTCACACACACACACACAAACATACACCTCCCTTGCAGCGTCTTATCCCTTAACTGGCCACCAGTCAAAATAAGCCTTATTCTCTAGGGTTTATATTTTCTCCTGGCCGGGCTTGGCTAGGCACACTCAGTTAAGATGGCAGCCAAACAATCTCTGCTTGCCTCTCATTTGCCCACTATTTCTTCCTTTCCAGTGCTAATGCCTGGATGGATATATCCTCTTTTTCACTGGCACACAAGGAGGCCAAGTCCTGAGACAAAGTTTTGTACCATCTAGGTCAAAAGCTTTTCTTCCAAGAGAAGGGGAGATGTCAAACTATGTCTTCAGATATATAATTTAACATATGGTAGAAAGATGGTCACACTGCAGGACAGATCAAGCATTCTTTTACAAATACAGCAAGTCAGACTACAAAAGCTTGGAGGCTAAATCAAAAAGGGACAACATTAGAGAGGACAACAGTGTGGTGTTCATCTAAAGGTTTTTGCCTGCTGGTAGCATTTGATAAAAAAAACAGCAGCCAATGGGTTTAGAATTGCCAGTCTGTGAACCATTAAAGGCTTAATTCATTGGTAAAAAGTTATGTTGCTATTTATAGAAAAACAACAACAGCAAAACGCTTAGGATTCACACCCTGGGGACCAGAGTACCATTTCACAGTAATTCATTATTTCAGTTTGGATTAAGGTGAAAGCACCTTGGCTCTTGTTCTCCCCATGTCTGTGAGGGTTTTGTCCGGGTATTCTGGCTTGCTCCCACAGTCCAAAGACATGGATAAATCTGAATTGCTCATAGGTGTAAATGGTTGTCTGTTTCCATATGTCAGCCCTGTCATAGACTGGCGACCTGCCCGGCCTGTACCGTGGCTCTTGCTCAGTGACAGTTGGGATAACCTCCAGTCCCCCATGACCCTTAAAAGAAAAGTGGTTATATCACATCTGGATCCGGCTCTGTTCCATTAGCATTACCAAATTGATTTGATACCCTATTCAATTGTTCTTTCTGAAAAAAGTATTTTTTTTTCTATATTTCAAGACAAATTCTAGATTATGACATACTGTTGAAAAAGTCTGCAAGTCCAGTTTTTTTTTGTTGATGTTTAAAATGGTTTTGATCAAGCTTTTCCTACTTTTAAAATGCAATCCACAAGTTCCAGTTTTTCTTTTTTTTTCTACTCAATGGATGCCAGTCTACATAGCTGCTTTGCTAACGTGGGTAAAGGTCAATACAAAAAGTGTTAGTGAGTCCGAGATCTGCAGAAGGGGGAGAATGTCAGGAAGGATAATTGTGGCCTTCAAAATCTACCTTCACACACAACTTTTCCAGACTTTACCTGGGTGAGCTGCATCTGAGAACGTCTGAGTTATCCAGCAAGGAAGTGACCAGAACTTTATGCTGGGAGCCCCCTAGTACAAAGTCCATGTAATATCTGTGACTACAGGAAGTAACAGTCTGGAATATTCACAGCGAGTAAAGCGGGAGTTACCTTTCAGCCGATCCACTCAAAACACAATCTACACAAAACCAGAGTTGCTACTTTGTATTTTGTCAGCGGTAAACACCAACTGGGCGCCTGCCATTTCTGTGCATCCTGACTACAACTCCCAGAATCCTCTTTTCCCCTGGTCTGTCTTTTCAAACCATTCAGCGAGTTCTCAAGACCTACCTCTACTCATTTACAGTATTTTGGGGCTTGCATGAAAACTCGAAGGCTTTGTGATTTCTACATTTTAGGACAGCGTAGTCCATTAATTTTCATTGCTTAAACATTTAAATTCAGCTTACAACACATTAAATCTTGCTGTCATCCTTGCTGACATTCTCTTGAACGTGCTATTATTTAAAAATAACACACCTGCTCTGAATTTACAATGTTCAAAAAGCTCTCTAAGCTCTCACAGTTTACTATTAGAGGTTGTATATACACTCATTGTGGAGTGCCGATTCAAAGTCTTTCTTATAATGCTCACTCCTCCTAGTTTTTTTACAGGTCACACACATGCACGCACTGACACACATACTGTAGAGTTGGGACGGGAAGTTTGGCCGACGTTTTAGAGGAGGATTTAACAGGAGGATGCTGGCATTTCAATAAAACACAGGGATGGTTTATGGTTCACTCTGAGCTCAGCCTGGTCACTTAGGAGCCTCATCCTCTCTGGTTATTAATTTTCTATCCCAGAATGTGTGTGTGGGGTAGTGTGTGGGACCTCTTCTCTGCCAGCTCTCCCCCTCAGCTTTCCCATGTACTCTGCTCTCCTTGTTCTCCCTCTTCTGTCTGTTTGAGATGAAGCCATACAAGGACAGTCCCTTGAGGGTGCAGTGTGGTTGTGGCAGCGCAATAAAGAATGTGGAGGGCAAAAGTACACTAAGATACTTCACCCTTCTTCTGGGCAGTGCACACACAAACACACACAAAACCCATATGTCAACAGGTCAAACGTGCAACACTACAGTTGGTCACATGACTGGCATGAAGCAGCTACAGCATCTAAGTGTGTGCGAGTGTGTTCCTACGTGTTTGTGTGCGTATTGTACCCTCTCTCCTATCACAAACCACCAGAGACCTTGTTTGTTGTCTGTACCCCACAAGGGAAACACTGTCAACTTCACAACCACAACTCATTGCACTACACACTCAAGGATTCTGTTCTAAACAAGGTCTGTGTCTCACCGTGTGATCGTGTGTGGATTGAACTTTCCCCACCTTCTGTGTGTGTGTGTGTGTGGCATCTCAGTCAGATGGGGCCTGGAGGGCTTTCAAATCCTAGCGGATACACTACGACTCAGAACCTGACACTAACAGGCACTGATAGGACATCCATACACAGGTATATCACTGTTGTAGCCTCACAAAATGTCCCTTTCGTCTTTTTTCTGTCGGTTATTTCTACCATTGAAGATCATTCTAAAGTTTGTATGTCTTCTGTTTGTCACTGTGACCACTAATTATTGTTATTTTTTTTATGAGATGTCAGATGTGAATGACAATAAAAGCATTATGTTATGTGTTAAAGCCAGACCCCAGTCTTTTCCTAAACTTAACCAAGGGCTGTGAGAACCTTAACATACGATATCCTTCCAAAAGTGTTGAGATGGTCTTTTGTTTTGCTGTACACTGTAGACAGTTTTATTAAAGTACAGAATTTTAGTTTTTATTTGATGATATTTATTGTATCACTCAGATGTGTGAGTGATAGTGAGCAAAAGTATTGGAACGTGTGACTGGCGTTTCTTGCTCAAGGTGTGTGCTGTCAGATTGATTTTAAACTAGCTCCAACACTGCTCTTGGGTTTAATCTGAGGTTTTACCTGTGGAAATCACAGCTGTGAGAGTCAAAGCCAATACACAAACATGGGCCTAGCCAATTCAACAATTTTGAATTTCCTGAAAAACCACAATGCATGACATTAACACTGAGCTCTACAGCACATGGGTGAAGGTATCACAGTTTGAATTTTAAGTTGATTTTATGAGTAGAAATTGTGAACCCTAAAGTTGTACTGGTGTGTAACATTACTTCTAGTATTAGCAAGTTATACATAAGCACAGTTTTATATAAAACAATGTTATCATTGTTTTTCTGACTTAAAATATCTCCTAATCATTATCTTCCTGCATCTTGCAGAAAAAGTCATTCATGAGCTGATCTCCAAGCTTAGAATAAAAATTATGTTTTATATTTTTATTGCCCAACTTTAAATTTAGCCCATAATCTTTGTTTGAATAAGAGAATTCGTAGCACATGCGTAAATATCATCTGTGTCTACAAGTAGTCCATTTGCAAAACTAAAATGACTGATATAAAGTCATACAGAAGCCAAATTCTGCCTTGTGTTTAAAATGATTTCTGTTCAACTGAACCCAGCTTGACAAATATTGGAATTGGAAAGACCAAATGTGACACCCCAGTGCCTTCTTTTTTTTTATGCAAAACTATATCCTTTTTTTTCTTCTTTCTCACTTACAGTTTATAAAGACATGCAGAGAATGAGCTGGGTCCCAGTGGAGCTGCTTCTTACAAGAGAGGGGACTCCCAGACCTAATATCCACAACACACTGCCTCCTGCTGTAAAGGTGAGCCTTCATATGAAAATATACATTCTTCAATCATTGCTTTTATGAATACAAAGCAGACCAGGCATAAGTTACACCAGATGCATATCATATGGGGAGGTCGCAGCGTTTTATTATTGCAGTGTAAATGTAGTGCACGTCTGTTGAGGCACTACAATAGACTTAGTGTATACAACTGTATAGACAGGTTATACTGTGCTGTATATCTGACCATCATATCATACTAACTAAATACCCAGCTGCCTGGCACGGTGCTGACCTCTCTCTGTGTGTAAGCCCTAAGGACCTGACAGATGACATCAACATCTACACAAAGCCGTTTTTACGTTTGTATGTGTGTGTGTGAAACCACACACACACACACACACACACCTACATCCCGTCAGAACAAACACATACACAAACTCATAAACACCAGCAAACAGAAATGTCATCGTGTCATGCTGAGTGACAGCATTGAGCACGACAATCCGTTTTGACATGTTGCGCTTATGGTCCTGCTCACACACACGTTGGCGTACTCACACACGCTCGCACTGTATGCCTCTTTTGGTAGGCTTCACGAACACCAACATACACCCACAAATCTCTGCAATTACGTAATTGCAGACCTCATGTTTGTCTCTTGAAATCTGGAACATCAGGTTTTGTAATTGCGCTACTGATTTTCCCTCCTGACTTAAATATGAGTTTTGACAGATAGAAATATAAGTCTTTAAACATGCATTTTAATATCAAGGATTCACAATCACCACTTCAGTTCTGAGAAATTATTATAACTGGTTTAAGCATTTCTGCTTGTGTGGGTTCCTGCTGCATTACTTTATGGGGGTAACTGATACATTTTCTGGTGCTAATAGAGCCAGAAATGTCACATAGTGAAGGAGTGAAAGAATCTTCTTATTACTGTAATATATTTTAATATCAAGACAAAGGAGGTGAGAGGACAATATGGTATTAATGAAGACGCAGTGTATATGATTTAGATAAGATCTATTAGCAGAAATTAAAAACAGTATTCATAATTATGCTTTGAGTAATGTGGAATCACCTGAAATTAAGAATTGTTGCATTTTTGTCTGCCATGTTTCCACTGTAACCCAAATAATGTCAAACACTATAGAGGGAATTTCATGTTTTCACATTTCACTTTCTTAAAGTTGGTGTTCTGGTAGTAGATAAAAAAGATTGAATGCAATACCTCAATTAGACTAGACTAGACTATTAGAATAAAATTGTTTTTCTCTTAACACTTTGCTGATATTAGCCTGCATTAGCATGAAAGAACTGGGTACATTAGTCACCTACAGAAGCAAGAAGAGTAACAATTACATTTGCTGCCTTTCATGTAAGAACTAGTTGAGCTAAATTCAGTAGTTACACAGACTGTATAGCTATTTAGAGTAACGCCACCTAATAACACTACTGTGTGACTGAATCTACCAGTCAACAAGTTCTCCAAACCTAACCTAACACATTACAAAGAACACGTTATTAATTCTGTGTTTTTCAGTGTTAACACTAACTCCTATTTTAGCATATTCCTTCTTTTAGGTCCAACTTTACTTCATATTGTGGCGTCATTTATATTATACATCTCTACAAAACCGGCTTCCTCCTTCCCATTTCACAGCGCCAGGGGATGGAGATGAGGAGAACTGAAAGAACATCTTTGAACAAGACCTGCGTTAATCTGTCTTTTTCCTCCACTACCAGGTTCCTCTGCATGCTCACCTCGCCTCACTCTCTCCTCACCCCCCCCCCATCATCTAGGGAACGCTAATGTGTTAAATGCGAACAACAAAGACAGGATGTCTTGCCATTTTCTGCTTCCCCACTGTTTCCCCACTTTTGCTGTTGTGGCTAAATTAGACTGAGCCAAACGCACAAATTAGAGTGCTGAGGCCAGATGTGATATTCGTATTTCACACTGCGGGGCCAGGTAGATGTTAAAAAAAAAAAAATGAAAAAATACAAAATAGAAACTACTCCCTTATTGGAGTTGGGACTCGTTTTGATTCGCTGATGGTGGCCAGCTAATCATTTGATCCTGTTAGAAGAAGTGAAGTGTTTGTGTGTTTGTGCGTGATTCTGCCAGGAGAGTTAACAACGGCTGTAAATAAACCAGGGCTCTGTCTCTTGATTTGTGCACAGCCACTGCTATTTGTGTGTGTGCGTGTGTGTGTGTGTGTGTGTGTGTGTGTGTGTGTGTGTGTGTGTGCGTGTGTGTGTGTGTAGATATATTTGCAAGTGTGTCTGCCCCTTTCGCTCGCTGTTTTTTTCCCTATAAAAGCAATTTGCCCCATGCTCGGGCTAGGCAATGAGCAGATGCTACCATTGTAAATGATGATGCGAGAGGCCATAATAAAGAGTTGATAAACACAGAATTACTGCTGGGCTGTGGGCACACAGAGAGAGAAGGGGGGGGGGGGGGAAGGGAGGGAGGAGGAGAGAGACAAAGTGAGGAAAACGATGGAGAGACACACACACACACACTGGGACGGAACAGAAGGATCTCAGCTGCATTGTTGGTGACCCAGGTAGCGACTTAAACCTGTTACCTATATACAATCATACTTTTATATCATGACACAGTGTGACATTGTATTTTTGTCTTTTACTGTGGCCAAACGGTACCTTACACGGCAGACCAAAATATTAGCTATCAGCAGCTTCACTTCACATGTATTGGTACTAATAAGCATTGTCAGCCATCAAAATCATCATCACATGCCTCTGTCGGTGTGTGGTTTTGTTTTTTTTATTTGGCTAGGGGACTGTTTTTATGGCTCTGTAATCCAAGGACCTAGTAAATGCTGTGACTCCTAACTCACAGGAGACCTCCAGTATAAGTGTGTGTTTGTGTGTGTGTGTGAGAGAGCGTCCTCGGGATGTTAGTCAAAGGACTGGGCACTTTGAAAAGCCCCCCAGTCGCTGCGTATTTCTCCCTCCAAGCGTCTCCCGTTACACCCGGTGTCAGATGTAGGTTGAACATTTTGTTTGGCAAAAAATAAAACAACACACACACATTGACAAATACACATAAATAGAATAAGCACTTTTGCGGCCACACACACATGCATCATTGAAGGGCTCCCTAGGAAGCAGGAAACGTAGTCGAGAGGAGGACAGAAAGAAACACGAGGACGGATAGCAAATGTAAGGAAGACTGAGTGAAAGACAGACAGCTAGAGAGGGAGGAAGAGTTCCCTCTCCTCGGCAGCAGTGCTGGTATCTCTTTCATGTCTTCCATGCCTGGATCTGAGGCTCTGTCTCCCAGCTGAGCCCGTTCTACATGTGTGCAGCTAAGTGCTGGATCGCACGGCCGTAGCCTCTGATTTCCTCCAGTCGCCCCAATAAAACCAGCGGCTCCATCGCTGTTTGTCTTATCCTGGTGGAGGCATTGCAAGAGCCAACATCGTGCCACCACCAGGTATCACTGTTTTTTGTTAATGTGTGAGGTACATTGATTACTTCATTGAGGAACTCCAAGTGCAACCAAGTACACTTCCTGAAGTATCAACTGTACAAATTTAAGGTGCTTGAGTTTACTTGTGTAATAACAGTACCTGATTACATCAGAACTGACGCTTGGTTTAACAATTTGTCATGTGCGATTGGTTCAGCCAAGACGCATCATCAGTCACACCTATTTATGCATGCTCTGAATATTTACCTCAAATGTCCTTTGCAATATAACCAACCCTAGTTTTCTATACACATAAATACCTCTTTGGTATTGGACTATTTGTGCATGTTTGGTTCATAAGTAAATTGTATATTTGCATATGCACAAACTGTATTTGTTATAGATGTCCATCTTTTATTCTCCAGTGGCACCTGAAACATCACTACACCCTCGTGTAGATGTTGCAGATTGCTTTATTCATTTTGGGCACATCAAACAGAAATGACACACAGGCCTGCTGTGGGAAGATGACAAGGACAAGAAGGAAAGACAAAGGGGTGGGAGGCTGGAAGAAGAAGAAAAAACACACACACACAACAAATGTGAATGGTGCTTCTAGCCACAGCCAAGTTTAGATGGAGTCTGGAAGGGAAAGCACATTCCAATGCAAATAACAAAATGGCTGCCTTTCATCAATGCTTATTTCAATCTGGAAAAAAAAAGAAGAAAGTGATGAGGCATAGGTCTAAATCTGCGCTTCCAGCTAGTCTTTTGATACGGCACAAAATGTCCTAGGGTTGGGTAATAAACAAATATGTATGCTACACTGTGCATTTTCAAATTCCACTCTTAGAGATAAAAATAAAACAAACAAGCCTGTTTTTAGTTCGAATACCATTTAAAGGGCATTTTCACACCAACAGGATAATGTGTAAAATGCATCATATTGGCATAAGATGTTTTTTTTTTTTTCCCTCTCATCTGTAGTCACAGTGAAACATTTACGCAAAAAGACGGCAAAACTAAACACAAAAATCAAATTGACTGCACTTCCAGTAAACCATTGTTGACTGCTCAGCCACTCGGCAGGCAATTACTGCATTTATGCAAAACTGCTTGTGCAAATTGTGAATGTCAAAACTGAAGGTATTATGGATAGCAGATTTATACAATGGGCGTTTTCTCACCCAGTACGTCAGACTCAGATCCACAAGTGTCTGTAGCCATAAGTTGTGTCCTTCTCTAGTTGAAGCCAGTGATAAAGCCTCATTTAATACAGGTACAAGGTAAATGTCTTGGCTCTGATTGGTCGAGGCCATTACACAGTTACTCCATGCACATGCACGTGCGTGAGGACAGGCAGGCTGCCATCTAAAGAGTGTTTGTGTTTGTCATTTGGTCATATAAAGTCATGTATGCATGCACATGTGCAAACCTAGCTCCAGACTCTGTGCTCCGTGAAGCAATTTGTCTGTGTGTGTGTGTGTGTGTGTGTGTATGAGTGAGTGTGTTTGTGGATTTATTAAAATGACTTCTAAACATGGCCCATTTCTTTGAGGGTCCCATGAAGAGGTCCTGCAGTGAGCCTTTTAATGAAGGATCAGAGCAGACCCTTCTAAGATGGCGAACAAACATACAGACTCACACACACACACACACACACACACACACACACAGGCAAGTGCCATAAACCACCCCCTCCCAATAATCCCTCTCACTTCTAATGGTAGCCATTTGCCATTCATTAAGATCAAAATACTGTTTTCTGCCAGGACAAATTGTGAAGCTATTCCATTCACAGCTTGAGAAAGGCCTGAGACTCTGCTGGGCTTCTGTGGGCTGTTTGAGCAACCAAGCAGGTCTAGCTAATGTGGCTAACAGGCTCTGAATTGTGGAGAGTAGTAAAATGGTGGGGAAACGAGAGACTGGAGGGAAGCAAGCAGGAGTTCAAGCTTCAGTTTTCAGGACTATTTAAATGTTCTCTGTAGTGTTTTAGTACAGTGATTTTTATTTCTTAGGGCATCTGATTTTTTTCAGTCATGATACATTTAAGGCCACTGACAGGATTCTTCCAGCTGTAAAGTATCTCATCTAGTTTGCTGGATTTCCAGCTGCTAATTTACACAGGACATATTAAAGGACCCTTTGATGGTACAGTTGTGGATGATCTGCAAGGCGATGAATATCAATACTATGTTTGCGTAAGATTTGCTGCAGGTGTAGCATGTTCTGTATCCTAAATTGATTTGGACCCAGAGCTTGTTCAGTGTTTTCCCTACTGTAGACTGGTGAATTTCTAAAGTCACTAACATTGACATCACTTTCCAGCTTTATGTAAATCAACAACTCTTAATCATAGATCCTCTGAAATGTCGTGTTCTGTGATTACCTAAAATATTATTCTTCACATAGTTTAAAATAGTTCATAGATAATATAATATAGGTCAACATATGCATAAAACATAAAAACCTTTCATTAGTCTGCAACAGCATCTCTGTGTTTTCCCACATTTCTATTGTTTCTCTCTGTTTTTATTTTTTTATCCTTGTGAGCGAGCTCAACTGTAACAATTTATGTATTCATGTGCACACTGAGCAAGTGTGTATCCATTGCACACTTGTGGTGTGTGTGTGTGTGTGGTGCAGGTGGGTGATGGGGGTGGTAATTATCAATGACATCTCCTGAGCCAGGTCTAATCAGTGCTCTCTTCTCCTCATATGCTATATTTATCTCTCCTCTCCATCCTTCTATCATAGTTATTATCACTTCATCTCTGTCTTTATTTATCTCCTCTGCTCTCTCCTCTGTCCTCTACCATCCCCCTTTTACTTTTTTCATTTATTGCCTGGAAATATATGATTAGCAGGAGATAATAGATCAACAGAGGCTACAGATGCTTCTTCTCACAATAGCTCGTATCGAAATATCGCTTTCTTTTCTTTTATTCCTCGGAGAGGGGGAGATTTATGAGATTGATGGTTTAATCAGGTTATAGAAAGCTTTGTTAATTGGAAAATTATGTTTTAACACTAATTTAACAGTCAAGGATATAGATTTGACTGACTGTGGCCTATGTGTGAGTACTGTGGATTGACTGGCATTTTCCTTAATTTGTGTGATAATGTGAACATTGTGTTTTACCATGTATCGTGAATATATGCATTGAACATGTATGTACAGTTAAAGGTGGCTTTTAAACTCCAGAGTTTCAGAGAAAGAGACGCTAATCAGATGCTGAATTAATTCAGTGTAGCATAGTTCAACACTGATTGTCTGAAAAGTAACCATACAATAAATAGATAAATACCAAACAAGGTTTTTAAAACTAAGGTCAGACTTCCAGTATTTTTGATTCAGCATTATTATTTATAGATTTTAGACTTTAGATTTCTAAACATTAGGCAGAATTATTGCCTTATAATTATAAGTTGTAGTTTACATGCATACCTGTCCAGACTCATATTCATATTGCAGTCATTTGCGGTTCCCGCCGGGTGTCTCGAATATCGCTTTTGACTTCCTAAATCTAATCAGTCCAACTGGTTGTTTCTGCCAAACTTGAAGAAACTCTACCTAGATGATCCTGTGGTATCATGTTGACCTTGGCACAGGCTGGCTAGCAGGCTGCAGTAGATGAAAGACTTTAGACTCAGGGATGCAAACCTAACCAGCATGGCTACTAGATCATTCCCACACAACATCCGTCGTTTCCTTGCTTAGTGGAATGGTGAAAAAGGTCCGTAGAACAGACTGATCTTTTTTTGTAATCTTTTTAGATTTACGTATATACCCGCAATAAGTGCATCTAAACTGCACTTCTGCTTCCTTTTCCAACATTTTTCCTATTGGCTCATGTCTTTGGAGTATGTGACCTCTATTCTGTTCACTGGCCAGCAGAAGGCAGGGTTGCACTCACACACGCACACATGTGACTCTTTAACCCACAATGCTCCTGTATGTGAATACGAGAAAGGCAGAAGCCGGGTGAAGGTGGTGGGTGATTGAGAGAGAAAGCAAAAAGAAAGTTGTGAGTGTGTCTGTGTGTGTGTGTGTGTGTGTGTGTGTGTGTGTCTGGCAGCGATGGGGGAACACGATAACCTTGCATGCAGGTCTGGGGGAGTTGAGCAGAGTGAAGCATGACGTTTCAGCGCTGCCAAATCTTACTTTATACGTATATATATGAGAGACAGTAAGGCCCCAGAAACTGAGAAGCAGATCCAAATGTGTGTATGGGCAATGGGCCAATGTGTGTGTGTGTGTGTGTGTGTGTGTGTGTGCCTTGATGAAAAACCAGAGTGATAGGTATAGAGGTCACAGAAGTAAACAAAGAGGAAGAAAAACTTAAATGCAGGAAGAGTGCATGAGGTTTTTTTGGAGGGTCAATTTTTACATTTTACAAATAAAAAAAATCACCATAAAGAGGTCAATAGAAGCCAAACTGAAAGAAAGAGAAGAGACAAAGAGAGCGTGAGAAGTGAAGTGCGAGAGGAAAGTAAGTTGTGTGTGAGACAGAGAGTGAAGAGGGAGAGCACAGAGGAGAAAAGAGGGAGCGAGTCAAGAGGACGCTATCTGTGTCTGTGAGCCAGAAAAAATAGAGTGTGTGTGCGTGTGTGTGTGTGTGTGTGTGGAGGACGGGGAGACAAAAGTGGAGAGTCAGAAACTGAACGTGCTGGAGACGGAGTAAATACCGCGAGGCAAAGTGTAAAAAGAGAGGGGAGAAGACAAAGGTAAACGAGAGACAAATGTGAGAATGTGAGTGTGAGAGAGGGAGAGAGAGGGAGAGAAGCCTCCCCCAGTGCCCACCTGTCTAGCTGTAATGGGAGCCAAATGTTGAAAGGCGTGGAAGTTCCATCTCTGGCTTCCAGCACTCAGGAGAGTCTGAGCGATGGGATCCTGGACTCCAAGAACAGTAACTGCTGCGCGCCACAGACATTACATGTCCACTTCCTGCTAACTGCCACACACTCGGGTCAGCGTCACTCTGTATGTCTTCTTGCGTTGTCTGCGGAGAGGCCATTTTCACATAATTGAGGATGGATGTGCAATCACACAGCAGAGAATCTTTCGAGTACACAATATGTAAGAATACATTGTATGGACACTTATTACTTTGTGTCACTCACACTTGTAAAGGTATTCTGCAGATCCTGATCCTGATGAAACAACATATTTGCTCCATATTGTCACATATTACACCAGAAAAACTCTTACTGAGTCATTTCTCCAATCAGACACACATGAAATGCATATTTTTGCATTTAGTGTTTCCAGATGTACCATTAGATTAATTGTGCACAGCCCATAAACATCTATAAATCTGTACAGAAGTCTGAGATAAAAGACACTATGTAACTGCAGAACTTGCCTGAGAACTCCCATATTTACGTTTTTAAAAACTGTACCTGTATATAAATAGGTACAATGCAAGCAGCAGTTGTTAAAAATGAACTAACTCAGTAATTGAGTATTCAAAGCATAGAAAATCGGAGTCATAAAACTAGTTATTATATTTATTTGATATGGAAATGTTGATACATATGCATCACAAGGTATTATTTATTCATATTGTCTTGTTTTTTTCTGCTCGCCTGTGATATACATTATGTATTCTCTCCGTCTGACAGATGCATCTTTGAAATGGTAAGAAGAGGTAAAGAGAAAAAAAAAAAAAAAAAAAGGAAGCATCAGTTGGTGCCTCTCACTCTGACTACAAAAGAGAAAAAACTTTATTATTACATGGGCGAGTGACAGAAAATGTGAAATGACAGCGAGAGGCACATAATGAGGACCTTTTGCCCCCCCCCCTTTCCCCCCCTCCTCTGTTTTGTGTCTGTGTTGCAGAAAAACAAAGGCGCCATCTCCGTGGACCATATCCATAACACACGCGTAACACGTGTTGACCCCGCATCTCACAAGCAACGCCACCAACCATCAACTGTCATTTCTATATAATGTCTTCCCATACTCACTGATGCCGTAACGCTGCCACAGTGCCCAACGCGCAGGGACAGGAAGTTAATGCTTCTTTTTTTCTGTGGCGTTGTTTCCAGTGTATAAATACTACATTTATAAAAACTGAATAACCCTTTGTTAAAATTATGATCTTTTCTAAATGTAAAAGTTAGGAAGAGGTGTTTCCAATGATTTGGCCGCCCTATGTACTTTAATGAGGGAGCCAAAACATTAAAACCACTTTGTATTTTAATGCACTCCAGTATGACTCCACTAATAAACTTACAGTGAAGTGATCACCTCTCTAGATATTAGAAAAGTTGAATTTATGGAGGAGCTGCTTGTGTAGGTGGCTCTGTCCCTTTTCAAATTTAATTAAGAAAGATTATAATAAAAATAGTGTTTTGTAGTAGATGTGGTAAACTCGCGTGTTTTCGGCCAGACGTGTACGTGTATGACACCTCCGAGAGGCTACTGTCATTTTCTTTTTTCTCCTGTCTCTTCCTTGAATTGCACAAATTGCACAACCTGCTCAATTTGCATCTTCACTTGGCCACTTTGACTTTACAAACTTGGGCACAGATCTGATCACCATTCTCGCACATGCGGCTGACATCGCAGACGTTCAAAACATACATTCAAAGTGTTGTCATTTTCGATTACGGCACTTTGGAGCAAAGATCGAATATACAATTATTAGCTGTTGGTGCACGATGTTCTTAGAAATCAGACACGCAGCTGAAATACTGAATTGATACCAAACTGTCCAGTAAGATAGTGAGTGATGACCAGCTTTATGAGGAGCTACTGTAGCAGCATCATTACTGCTCTGAGCTGCTTTGCATATTTCAGCCACCTCAAATGGCTTTTTTATTCTGCATCTGCCAACGAAGATCAAAAGCATTCAGGCAGTTTTCTCACAAACCTGTGTTCTCCTTGTTCTTACAGTAATGTAAATTGTCAGTTAAGGCAGTTGTTTTCTGCATAAATGCACCATGCCGTATCTCTCACTGTGGTTTACTAGTTGAGGTCAGTGTGGGGTGATGTGTGTGGGGGTTGTTTTGACTGGCCACTGTCTTTTGTATTGTTTTTTTTTTTCTTTTATTTCTGCTGCTGTTATCAAGTCCCATCGGGAAATATTTTCAGTCACTGAGTGTGTGTGTTTGTATCTGGTTTTTCTATTTGTGTATTTCGGCTTCTGTATGCAGGGATGTGTGTGTGTGTGTTTGTGTGTGTAACAACAGCACAGTAATCTGTAGGCGGGTCATCATTCTTAATGCAGCCTGTGTCATCAGTTCCCGTGACAACAGGGGGAATGATGCGGCCGATACATATGAAACAGGGTGCCATGCATAAACATGGGGGCTGCAGAAGGAGGAGGGCGAGGGCAGCACAGGGGCGAGGTTATATAGAGTGTGTGTGTGTGTGTGTGTGTGTGTGTGTGTGTGCATGCGCTACCCTATCTGGACCTCTCTCTATTTGTATTTATTATTCATGAGTCCCATCTCAGCGTAGTGTCACTAGCCCCTCCCTCTGACACGTGTGTGTGGGTGTGTGTGCACATGGGTGCGAGTGTGTGTGCATTTATGTCCGCGGGTGGCCGAACGCATCCAGTGAACCTGACGAAGTGTGATGTTGAGCTGTGTTCGATCTTAATCCTGATCTACCATCCACTGATGCTGTCACCATCCATCACGACACACACACACACACACACACACACACACACACACACACACACACACACACACACACTCCACTGCTGTTTAAACACACGTGGTCTTGCATATGCATACATGTTTCACATATTTTGTAATCTTATGGCATTTCTTTAAAGACAGAATCTCTAATCTTTGTGCCAAACTCCATAGAAAAAAGTCAATAAATATGTAAATAATAGACAAAGGCCATACAACACAAAGTAGTTCATAAAAACAAGCCCTAAACCTAGCCCATGGTAAAACGTACTCAGTTAATTGTACTGCAAAGATCCTGCATTCAGATTATGTAGAGTATATAAGAGTTGGGACATATCAAAAGTAAAAATACTGTAATTATTAATTAATTAATTCAGCAAAATAGAATATTTCAGAATTTATATTTATTTAACTTCCATTACGGACTTATTAATTATAACCATCATTTGGGAGGTTTGTTGAGGTTATTTTCATTTTAAATGTGTTGTATACTGTCGTGTTATCAAATTTGTTACTACACATCTAAAAGCAGAAACTTTCTATTACTGGAAATGGGATAAAGAAAATAAAAAAAAAAATCTTTTGTCCACAGATTTTAACACTACGAGTTTGGTCACTTCGGTGCTTCCTTCAACAGAATTTCGCCTACTGAGCCCAGAAAAGATGTGATGCCGCCGTTCTGACACGGGTCGTGAATAAACAGTAATCAAAGTAATCACAAACTGTGAATGTGGTTCCAGTTGGATGTCTTCATTTCCCAAACTCCAGATAAGAAAGGCTCTGATTTCAGAACACCTGTCAGGTGCCCTAACTCTGGACTGTTGGAACCTGGCACTAGAAGGCCACAACATTTTAGTTGTTGCACAAATACAGCGTATTGACTATAATGAGAAGCACAATAATCACTTTTGTCTGTGTGTATCTTACTACATGTGTGTTTGTAGCATATGTCTCCTCAGTATTTACAGTTGGGTTGTATCAGGGGGACATCAGGTCTTTATTTGTTAAAAAAGAGAGGGTCCACACACACACACACACACACACACACACACACACACACACACACACAGCACGTGGACAGAGCTGAGGCAGTGAAGGCAGCTACGGCCTCCTCTCCTCACACACGCACACACACACACACACACACACACACACACACACACACACACACACACACACACACACACACACACACACTGCATTCCAAAGGGAGATGTTTTCAATTCACTCATTATAGAGGGGTCACACAGGGTCAAGTTCAATGCCAGGGAAAAAGAGCAGCTACACTGAGGCGAGCGCCACCCACACACGTGCACGTACATACACACACACATGCCCACACCCTTGCAGCGAGCGCAACACATGTAAAATTACCGCCAGCAGAGCTTGGGATTTTGGGTAAATACACCAAAATTAGCCTCATTGTGTTGTTTGCATTTGAGCAGAAGAGGGGGAAAAAGCAAAAGAAGGAAAGATGGTGGAAATAAAAGGATCAAAGCAAATGGATGGATTGGAGGGGTGGCAGAGGTCAGGGGGGGGGGCGGTGGTTTGGTGGTGAGATGAAGCTGGACAGTAAACATGTCACGGGAGATGAGGGCTTTAGATGTAATTATGTCATTAGTATGCATCCCAGCCTTTCTGTCTTACCCTCACACACACACACACACACACTCTTTTACTGCCTCTTTTCATATGTCATTCAATCACCTCTCTTTGTCTTTCACAGTCAACATAAAGCTGCGACTTTGTTGAATTCAGGCACCACTACAAGGTTAGCAGTAGACCCAAAATTGACCTGGTTAGGTTAAACACAAAAAGCAGCTGGTCGTGTGTAGGGAAATCATGGTTTGAGTTAAAATCGTGTAGGTTTTGATTTGAAACAAACTTGCGTCTGAACTGTCAAAGTCCTTTTGTTGTCCCTCATATTTTTACATAGGGTGGCAAGAGTTTCTTGGCAGAGGCTCATGGGATGGTAATATATAGGGGTTATGCACATGCAAGTAAATAAAGAAATGCCTTAATATCACCAATATACAACAAAAGTTAAATATTACAGGGGGATTTATATGGTTATAGACTTTAGTTTGTTCTTTCTTTCTATTTGAAAATAGTTTATGGCTTATAAACGTCATAGGCTCTGTTCTGTCTAGAGACAATGATAACAGGCCAGTGTAAAAACCTTTTACCTTTTAAGATGTTTGAATGTTATTTAATTTAAAGCAACAGTCAAACTGAAGACATTGAGATTTACGGTCAAATGCATCCTGAGATTTTAGTTTAGTTAATAGATAATATTATTATTGACCACTGTCACATTAAAACTTTCACCATGGATTGTCTCCAATATCCCACACACACACACTTTTCACTACTGGCTGAATTTTCAGCACACTTTTATTATCTTCTGATGCTGGAATGTCTAGAATATTGTTTTCACGTTTCTCAATCTTTCCCCGCCTGCTTCGGTAATAACAGGTCAGCTGCCCTCCACGCAGTCACTGTCGTCAGAGGGTCCGTTTGAGCAGCCAGCTGGTGGTCATCTGAGCGGCCACCAGGCAGGCCTGAGGCAGCAGCATTTGCTCTGGTGCTCGCAGAGAAAACCACTGTTGGTTTTGAGACCTCATTATGGTGAAGAAGTTAACCGCACTTTCAGGGGAAGTCTTACTATACCAACACGTATACAAAAAAGGGATTTCTATTCTCCTGGCAGCTGGTACGCATTGTTCAACCACTGATGCTTTCACACACAGCCCACAACCAGCTATTTAAAATCTTTGTTGTGGCGTTTGGTTTTTGTGCAATTGAAATGTGCAAAGCAGGTTCCTGTTAAACAGGATTGACAAATGAAGGTGAAACACTCGTGAAAATACCCCAACAATCTTCCACTGTTGGATTTGTGCATGAGGTAACTTGGCCCACTGTTAAGGAATAATAAGTGAAGATGTGCTTTACTCAGCCTCTGTCTGCTTTTCTGGATAGTTAATGGTCCATTTCCCTGCTCACTGCTGCACCATCTTAATCAGAGACAGAAAGAGACAGAAAAAACAGGAGTAATTAAAATGTCTCAACTTGTAGCTTAATTATGAGCCAGGCACTGAATCTCTTTGTCAGTGCAACTCTTTTCTTCCCACTTCCCCCTTTTTTGCATAAAACAATAAAACCTCTGTTAAAAAATGTATTTTACTCTTTGTTAAGATTAGATTCGGTCTCTTTTTGTTGGTGTCTAAGTTGAAGAGTTAAATCAAAGACGAACACTGCCTCTGCTCCTTCTCATCCTTTTTATTTATTTATTAATTTATTTTACTTCCGACCCCCCTCTGCAAGATTCCCCTACACTGTAGCCATGGAAATGGGACTTTGGGGATGAAAGGAAACCATAATTTTGTGGCAGGATTAATTTGGAGACATGAGCAGTGCCAAATGAAATCCCTGTCAAAACCTCAGCTGATTCTTTTCATTGCCTGCAGATCCCTGAGAAATCTGTTCCCTGTGGCGTTTATGATTTGACAGTCCAGTAGTTTTGGACTTAGTTCCCCCCTGATACCTCTGACATGTTGACATTAAGTGGTTTCTGAGACAGGCAGCACCCATATTTCAATCACCATTAAGCAGAGGATATTTGTCGTTTGCATGTTAGAATGGAACGAAGCACCGGTGACAAACAGACATTCACAGATACAACAGCAGGCAAACAACTGTAATTACATTAGAAGGTGAGCGGCAGCCATTCCCTGGGAGTGTAGGAAGGTAAATATAGTCCATACTTGACCCTTACATTTCTCAAAAAAGAGGGGCTGATTGTTTACAGGTGTCCTTGTCGAATGCCCTTTCTTTGATCATTGTTGGCAGATGGAAGAACTTTGTACTTTCCCGACACTTTTTAGTTTGACATAAACTAAACGCAGAGCCACCTCCTTCAGTCAATTAAGATTGAGAACACTGAAAATTCAAAACAAGACTGAGACAGCATTCATCAGAACTTGCTGTGTGTGAATGGATTGAGTTCGTGGAGTACCCAGGTTATGTGTATTGTGTAAAACACTTGGATATCTTCTATGTAATATATTCACAATGAGATAGTTAATGTATGAACTGAATTACTAGGAATAATACCAAAACCAGATTGTTAGGGTTGTGATACATGTCAGTTATCAGCTAACATCAGGTCATTGGTGAGTGCCCTAGTTTTAGACCTCCATCTGCAGCTTTTCAGCCAGTTCAGCATGTTAAACTAGGCACTAGATCTTCTTCTGCTTTCCCTTTTTTAAAAACAAAAAACAAAACAGATTACTACCACCTGCTGGCAAGTATGAATTATTGGTATTGTCTTTCACGTATAAAGTACAGGAGTAAACAGGGATACTGAAATTCAAGGTAGAGATGTCCATGGAGATTCTCATGCATCAAGATCATTGGCATACCAAACGTGCTTCACAGTTGCGACCAGGCTTCTTGAAGACGTGTTGACCCTCCTTTGAATGGCTTCTTCAGTCCTACCTGACTGTTTGGCAGTCTCAGGTGTTTAACCTCAGTGGAGAACTGCACAATACAGGATAATACAGGACAGCTCCCTTAGGCAAGACTCAGACGCAGTCCATCTGCACTTGAAGGGACCCTGCTTCGATAAAGGCAATGTCCGCATTCTGGTTTGAGAGAAGCGTAAAGGAGGTCATTTATATTACACTGGAACAATTATCACCTCTTGTAAATACTGATAAGGCCCAGCTCCTCTTAAGCCAGTTAAAACAACCAATATATTCACATTTACACAGTTCAATATAAAAACTATGAATGACCATTATTAGATGAAAACCTCATTATTTTGGCTTTTTATTGGCATAGACACAGTCATTTAGAGAGGTCCCCTTACTCTCTGGAAAATTCAATTGGTTTGTGGTTTGTACCACTATCTTACACTTAAGATTCAACCATTTCACCTTTAAAAATGTGTTGTAATGTTAACATTTAGTGCTATAAAAAGTTTGGTAGTTGATATCATCATATTCTTTGGGTGTGTTGTGTATGTGTGTTTGTGGTTGGGGTTACTAATGACAACGTTCAAGGCGTCATATTGTCTAAGGAGTCACTGTTACCTTCCGGCCCACCCCTGCCATTTCTGGTTTCTTTCACTTCCCACTCCAAATGTGCAGTGCTGCCAAAAGTATTTCCAGGAAGACAAAATAAATGCAGTTTTTCCAACTGAGCAATTTTCTTTCCGCCTCCCTCCCCAAACCATCGCCGCCCACAAATCACACCGTGCATGAACATGTCCACCTTGTTGTTTGTGTAGAAGAGAGAATTAGCATGTTTTTTCCCCCCCTCCTGTTTGCTCCATTCAAATTCAACTTGCATTTGTTGGCACACACATTACCAACACAGAGGAAACCCAAACACAGCAACCCACATCAACTGGGAGTTTATGAATCTCATATCTTCCGGATATACCTGCGTGCTACATGGCTTACTGCCTATCCACCTGAAATCCAACCAAACAAAGAAATGTATTCCCTCAGTAGAACTCTCTCTTACCAGAGGCTTTGCAGCCACCAGCTGAGCTCCATTTAAGTAAACGTCCAATGTAGGAGCCCACATTCAATTTGAGACCTGGAGAAAAACGGATCTAACAGCTAAGCAGGGAAGCCATCACTGTTAGAACTTGTGGTGGTTTAGCAAGGTGGCTCTGAGTGTGAAATCTCCTGGGTCTCTGCTCCACTGTCCAGCTGTGTTTTGCTTCCAGAAGACAGTTATTCAGTGAGGTGAAACTTTGTACTGGAAAACTTCCACAGAGAGTCAGCGAAGTTCCACTGTTGGAGAATGAGGAGTTAGAGCTGTGGTAAAAGGCGGGGATGGTAAGGTCAGTCAGTCCGCTTACCACTTTTTACAAGATCACAGTACTGTTTTTCTAAAAAGCTGCCCCCTTTGACATCTCTAAACTGCCATCCTGTGCCTCCATGACACACCCTCGTCCTAAAAACAGATTAAAGATTTCCATGTCAAAAGTGTGCAGACAAGCCAACCCCTTCTTCTGATTTGGCTTTCATACCTTTTTTTACTAACCTGCTGCAATGCATTATGGATGATCCTGAAGGTCAGGACAAGATCACAAACAGGCAAAACCACTGCCCACAAACTCATGTTCCTCCCCTCCCAGAAAGACCATGCACAGATGACACATTGCTCGTGTTTTTGAGCGCAAGACCAGAGTTTCCAACTGGAGTTCACCCTGTCCATTGGTATAGAGTTGGTAAGGTGAAGGGGGCTGTCCCTTTGAAATGATAAGTAGAGCCTTCCTACACGAAGGGACTGTCATTGAAGTCTTTGTTTGCCCGTCGGTGGCTCAGAGGCGTCTGTGAACTTGAGGGTCGGTACAGAATAGAAATGACCATGTAACCTACTTCGAGGTCAACTAATGAAGGAAAATGTATTCATATATTTTCCTGGTTGTATTAGATTGCGCAATATGCTTACCTTTGAAGCCCAAGGTTGCAGGTTCACTTTTGAAGTGGTTTTCAATCATGCCTTGGCATTGAAGTTTCTTTTGTGCTTAGAATCTGGGCTTCACAGGGCTACAGGTCCTGTTCATTCTCAGAATATCTACATACGGTCCATAGCCCATGAGATTTTTTTTTTATTGCACTGTATGTCACAGAAGAGTGAGTTTTGAGGAATGGAAATGCAGAATATAGAAAAAGGCCTATGAACTTCAACAAGCGAATATTTAGGACAGGATGCATAGTCTTCCTTTTTTCTGTCCGACCGGTCCTCCCTCGGGCTGCTGTGGTTCGTCCAGACCTGCTGCGGCACAGTTGCCTCAAGCAATTTTTCCCCTCTATCATCACCTGTATTAAACACTCTCACACACCCCATCCCTGCTGACATACCACCCCCCGCTACCTTGCCACATCCTAGACCCATTTTCCCATATTTTTGAGGCTCTTCCTTGCTGGACCCCCTGGTTAGAATCACAGCGGGGACCCCTCAAGCCCATCAGAGAAGTAATTCACACTCTGCCTCATTTGAGTTATTTACTCTATTACCACCCTGGCTGGCCCATTCCGTGTAGCTACCCACTGAGACCTGAAGCTCAGACTGGGTATCCAGGGCTTCCAGCAGGACTGGCAGTGCCCTCCAACAGCACACACACTCACACGCTATCCTCCTTCATCGCATTATGACGGGCGCTGCCACCTCAATCTACAGCTGGCACAGTATGTGGTAAGTGTAGATGGTGCATCAGTGTGTGTTCATGTGTGTGTGTGTGTGTGTGTGTGTGTCAGGCACATCCTCTCCCCATTGGTAGTCTTCTGTAAGTCATTATCACACCCAAAGCCTGTGCTTCTCTCAGATGACTTGATAGATTTACATGACTCCGTCTGGGGACCTGTGAAAAAGACAGGGTCCAGGCTCACCATCCTCTCCAAAATAAGAAGAAGGATGGCACAGTCACACCTTAATAAAAAAAAAAAATCCCCTTTTTTGGGGGGGTTGGATGGCACTCTTCACACAATAGGCACAAGTCTCCATCTCAACCATTGTCGAACTGAAATAGCCCTTCTCATCAAAGATCCCCTCGAGCTCATCTGCCAGTATGAAATGAATGATTTTGCCCATCTTATTCATCTAATTTCAATCTCAAATCATGTCACATATTACTACTCAGTATTATTCGGCCTTTTATGAATTTACTTTCCTGTAATACATTGTCTTCAGTGGCTCACCGGGCTCCAGAGAAAGGGCAAAGCCAATTGGCGAGACTATTTAAGGTGCTATTATGCCTCTGTTGCAAGAGAGCAGTGGAGAGTTGAGCTGTTGTTTGCAGGGATAGTCGGCTTTTCACATCTTTTGGACAAGAGATAGTTTTAATCAAAGTAACTTTTGACCTTTGTCCGACTTAACTCATGCAGGGCACACAATTTTTAGCCACCATATCAGAAGATATCATTGACATATGACCTCACCACCAGGTCCTGGTAGCATGCTTTGTTAGAGAGAAATCATTGTTGGAAGAAGTACTTAAAACCTGCCTAGATTTCAACACTGTAGCAATATTCCAATACTAGCAACATGTGAAAACTGTAAAAAAGGGTCCCCAAGTAGACTTCTTTTTTTTTTGTACTGGATTTTTTATTACAAATGTTAAAAGCTTGTGATTATTATTTTTTTTAACATTTTAATCTTTTAATTTGAAAATTAACTACAGTATGTAGTACATTATGTACAGAAATGTAGTGAAGGAAAACTTTAATAATCCCAAAGGGGAATTGTTTTGCCTTGTTACAGTTTCTCTTACCTCAGACAGAAAGAAAGTGAAGCACAACCAAAAAGGATCCACACCAAAACAAATACTGAACAACATCAATACAGAAAACTCAATATATACACAATGTATGTAAGATGGATGAAAGCAGGTCAATAATAATAGTCCAGGCTGGAAAGACAACACATAAATGACATAAATACTGATCCTGATGATAGTCAGTTCCCCTCCTCCTTACAGAGGGGGAAGGAGTTTTATGGCCACAGGCAAAAAGGATCTCCACTAGCACTGGATGGTTATCAGTCTCTGGCTGAACGTGCTCCTCTGTCCAGCCAGCGCAGAAGAAGAAATGAAAACAAGAGCATTACTGCCATGGAGTATTATCACATTTCAGAGTAGTGAGTTATGGGTCAGCAGTGATTGTAACAACCATATTTACATAACTCCATTTGGGACTAACTGAAACAACATATTTTGCATATTTTGTTATACTATTTCTATGTGTGTGTGTGTGAGAGAGTGTGTGTCAGAGTATCTTGGGAGTGTTACAATTGGTGTTTGCCCTCCTGTCTCTCCACCTATTCAGGTTGAGTTGCGGTAGCAGGTGTTGATGCTGCCTCTATTCAAAGTGTCATTCACACCATTTAAAAAGTGAGGACACACTGTTTTGCATATGTTGGGGTTTTGGGGTCTCGGTGCGCTCGAGTCTGTCTGTGTGGGATTCGATTATTGACACATCAAACTGACTTTCTCACACTGTCTCTTGCTCCTTTTTTCCTTCCTTTTATTTGATAGGTTTTTGCATATTTCCATCTTGTAGTCCTGACTGATGGCATTGTTTTTTTGCGTTTCTTTTTATTTGGTTGAAGAACCTCATAGTAATGGAGTTCAGAGAGGAATGTTGATGACGTGGTTCAAGTCAGTATTGGATTAATTTATTTTGATACCTTTAACAATAAAGAACATACATACATAGCAACATATCCTTAAGATGAAACTGTATCTTTTAGCTAGATCAGGGTTAAGAAACCAGCCATCACATCTTCAGCCTTTGTCACCTCTCACCATCATTTCCTGTCTAATCCTTAATATATACTAAAGGCAGACATGTTTTCTGATTTTAATATACTTTTTAATCCCCAACAGGAAATTATTGTGAACAGGCTGCTACATTTAAAGCATTTGGGGTTTGGGGCTAGTGTCTTGTCCAAGGACACTTACCCTGTAGTTCATGGATGACTGCTTCACCATGTGTACTGTAGGTGATATACAAGGCAAAAATAGGAGCAGTTCAAAACTCAAAGCTATTTAGTTCTTTCCCAGGAACTAAAGTCCAGGAACCTTTGCCTGTGTAAAAGTCTCCAGAGTGCAGTAAAGCCCCTGGAAGTTTAAATAACTTAGCTGTCTCAGAAGTGTGACTGTATTGATTATACTGATCGATCATGCACTTTTTAGATTTCTTTCAAATGCCGATAGTGTAAACTGCTGTGTGCCATTTGACCAATAGGCAATGTTCGGGGCTGCAAGCCCCACTCTTATAGTTCCTTGACCTTCATAAAGTGCTACCTCTTAATTAGGGATCATTTAAGGGTATAACATATGGTCCTTGAACTAACTTTTAGTAGATAGAGGGACATGTTCGCAGAGGAACAGGCTTAAAAAGGCTAAAAGTATTCTTTTGGCATTTTTGCATGAAAACATTTCTTAAACAGTTATCAAATTTGTTGTCATAAGTCATTGAACCAATCAATAGACAGTTTTCACAGCTGACATTTTGACATTTTGTGTGTGTCTTTGTGTGTAAGTGTGTGTGTGAGTGCCGCTACCCTTCACTCCTACCTCCCAGAGGTGTAATTCATACTTGCCACTCTGTTCCCTCTGCCTCTCTTTTAGAACAGATTGAATACATTGAACCTCTCCCCTCACTATCTCTCCACCAGAAGTCATGTGGGACCACCTCTCATCCTTCCCTTCATTATCCATTCTTTTCACTCCTCTTCTTTTTTTTTTTTTTTTCTTGCAGCTCCTCATCTTTACTTCCCCTCCCTCTGTTCGTCTGTCGGTCTGTCTGGCACCTCGAGCACGGCTAAGCCTTCAACCAGTGTCAAAATGTACAGAGCTGGAACACCGGCTCTGCTGTGTTTAGTTGGTGGCATTCACACTCACACATGCACACGCACACACACACACACACACACACACAAACACACATACAGACACTCGAGTAGACGCAAATGTGCACAAATACAGAGATTCACACTCACACATGAATACATCCATATCCATGCAAACACAAATTCACATTCATACGCATATGATGTGTCACACACGCACACACACACACACACACTCTGTATACTGTACGGATAATAAACAGCAGAGCAGCAGAACATCAGTCACATGTGTTTGCATTATGGCATGGAGAGAGATATGACACAAATCAACAACACAGTTACACACACATGGTAATGCAGTGAGTTATTGAGTCAGACAAGTCAAAGCTTTCCAAAGTTGGTGTGTGTGTGTGTTTCACTGTATGTGTGTGTGTGTGTGTGTCTGTGATAATCCATTGGTTCTGTTCTGTGCTGATTCCGGGCACTAAGCCCTGCCACAATTATTCAAATCCAGGCTTTTAGTTGCAGCACACCTCTCTCCATGGGCCTATGAGCCAGTAATCTTGCCTTTGGCCCTGCATTTCAAATGGCCTTAACTCCCATAAGGAATGCATATGAAGAGGAGCCACTAGTGCCTTAATCCTCCCTGTTTAAGTTGCTGAAACATACACCTGTCACGCCGTCTCGCGCCAGAGCTTGTGGCTACTGATAGCCAGGCTTTAAATCCAAAGGCATGTCGCTTTTTAGCCCTTTAAAAATATTATCATGCGGTTTTGGAGGAGGTGCGAATGAAGAGCTAGAGAAGACCCCCCCCCCCCTCCCGTGTCTTTTTTTCTTTTTTCTCATGTTATCTGACTCACTTTATAATCTCTTACTCTTCCATTTATCAATTTTTTTTTTCTAAAACTACACTAAAACTCATTCTCTCTACTGTGGTGCTTTCTATTAAAATACAAATAGTTCTATGTGACTGGTAAAAAAATAATACATTTAAGTTCCCAGTCAGACAGTTCTACTGGAATGTCCCCTTAAGTTTGATTTGGACCTAGAAAGTTTGGATAATGTCACCAATCCCGTCCTCAAAATTCAAGATGCAGGCTCCAGACATTAACAGAATGAAATTGCTCCAGTCTTTGCATGCACAAATACAACTCATTTACTTACTTAAACACCACTCAACAACTGTATTGTTATAGTTTGTTATTAAGTGGTATTACTAACAATTGCTTGCCCGTTTTTGCCTGTGTAGGGTAAAAATAAGCATTACACCAGCTGCCACTTTCAACAAACATCTGCCACCCCACATGAGGGAGCACTTACAAAAAATGCTCATGGGGTCATATAAGAGGGTAGGGACAAACATATATTAGACTTGTTGACCTCGATTAGAGGTGAGTAAACTGCCCACGTTTGGGATGCTAAAAATGTACGGTACAGTACAGAAGAACAGGATTCAGTGGAATGAGACATGATTTGAATTTGCTACCTACTACAGCCGAAAAGGTGCAGAATAATCATTGTTTGGCTCACACCCACACAGAGGCACAAACACCAATTTTACACACTCTCAGTGTCTGTGGTAGGGACAGTGATCAGCTCAGGACAGCTGCACGGCAGCCTCAGGTAAAACAGAAACTCCCAGCCTCTTACACAAGGGACCAGCATGTACTCGACATCTGCTGTCACATACACACGCCGTCTTTCAACTTTTTTTTTCCCCTGGCTAACAACAAGCTTGTTCGAGCCGGCCACAATATGTTTCAAGTAACTTGCAACTTGGTACAAATCTCCCAAACTCTCACAAGCCCTGATCAGAGCATGTGGTGCCCAGAGGTAGGGGAGTTCTCACATGAGCTGAGGGCAAACACACCAACACACACACAAACACACACTCAGCCTCCCAGCAGTCCTCAGCTGGCATGCGTGAGGCCCAGTGGCTCCTGGCTGCCAGGCTGTCTGGGCCTGGACTTTTACCCAGAAGACAGGCACTGCCAGCGGGCTGCTGCTCTACCCGTGGCCCAGGCCTGAATTAAGGCCTTCAGAGGTTTAGTCCTGTTGGTTTGTGTGTGTTTAACATTGCTGTATGCGTTGGCAGTAATGTGTGGGCCATCTGGTTATCTGGCCCCCTCTAGGACCACACATAGCATTGCAGTAGCAATACAGCTGCCACAGCCATTTACAGGCCCACACACTTGCAGGGACACAGGCACAAAAATACAATACAGCCACAGCAGCCACACATACCGTGCACATGAGCACACACACACACACACACACACTTCGACACATTCAGGCAGAAACCAGCTTTTTTCACTGAATAGTGAGACATGTGGCCCATGGGCACACACAATCTCGACAAACTCCACCAGCATCAGAAACATGTTGAAAAACACACATGCAGCTCAGTGCAGTTCACACATAGTATCTCCATTGACATGACAGTAGTCAGTTGCACAAATGGGCAATGAATTAACTTCCATAACCATACAGGACATACACGCACAGCCAGGCTGAGATATCTCATCTTCTACCTCCGATGCCCTGCATCCTGTTCAGTTCATTGTCCATATTCTTATGTAATTTATGAAAATGCAATGTGCTGTTTGTGCTGCTACGTGATCCACGGCCACCTAATGTTCTCCACCACCTGCTCTGTGTTTAGAGTCGGGGTCTTAATGCAACGGCGTGGGCGACACTGGACAGACTGAGAAGAGAACAGCCAGTGACTCATCAGGCTTCAATAAAAAAAAATAAAAATAAAAAAAAAAGCCAATGCAGAGAAATAATTGAAAATAAGAGGCCTTTATGTAAGGTGAATGTGGATAATAAGCAGCAGGCATGTGTGATTTGGTATCTGCAAACCTTCCTTTGTTCCACTTTAGTGCTCTCTGCTACTTGTGTTTTTCCTTTTCTTTGTTACTTAAAAGTACTGCTTTGGAGTTAGATTTTGGGGGGGGTTGGCAGATAATGCAGCATTTTCAGTACTGTAAGAGCTGGTTTGGCACTAGACAACAGAGTGGAAGGTTGTGTAACTATTGTGACTTTTGGCTGACTCCTTTCCTTTTGAGTTCTTAGCACTGTATTGTTTTTTCCCTAGCTGCACTTGTTCCTAACCAGGCTGTTAGCAGTTATAGATACTTATTGTGATCTTTTAGATTTACACAATGTGTGCTTCCTTGGATGGAGCGCATCAAACCCAAAAGGAGAATACCATTCAGCATGTTTCCCTGTTCTATTTCTGTAGTCTTGGACATCCACTCTGTACTTTAGAATTTAATAAACTCTAAACCAGCGTGAGAGTTAAAATAAGAAAAGGTACATTTTTGACTTTTGTGTTACATTGTTAAACTCACAAGGTTAAAAAGCTACAGTTCTTGGATAAAAAAAATACCACAGTTTAGAAAAGGCCCAAGAATAAAGAATAAGATCCTTATTGTGCCATTGCTGACTACAGGCACCACAGCAACTACTGCAGAACTAGTGTGCTACCTTATTCATAAAACAAGGAAGAACTTGGAACGATTACTGGATTCCTGCTGGACTTAGTTTCTAAAGATAGTGAGAAAAGGAGAAAACAGAATAAATGCACTGACAGCACTGGTGATAGGCGGGTGCTGTGGTTATGCTCCATTGCAGAAATAACCATCACACTATCAGCAGATTGCCAGTGATTGTCAGGCTCTTTTTCATCAAATAATTACATTCAACTCAAACATCAGAGTCACACAACAGCAGAGTGACACAAAGATTTTTCTCAAGAGGACTGCATGGCTCTTATTTAACAATCCTAAAGTAAAGCCTCTAAACTTACTTAAAGTCCATAAGTAAAAGTGCTCTCTCATCCTGCAAAAATAAAATTTTCCTTACGTACAGTTCTTGAGTAAATGTACTTAGATACTTAACACATCTGGTAGAAAATGAGCCTTATTGCTTTATTAGCGCTGGTCCAACATCTATCTGTGTCTTAACATTTAAATACCCAAGGTTTTTCACTAGTCAGCACTCAAAAAAGAGAAATGAATAGTTGGTCAGTATTCAATTGCAATTCAATTCAACAAAACTGACCAAAGTAACTAAACCAAAGTACTGCTTGGTAGGAGGAGGTGTTGGAGTCTAGCTATCTATTCATGACTGTTTGTGACTTGACACCCTGCATTGCATTGGTGGTGCACTGTTTCATGTGCCAGTGAGTAGTGAAATATGATCTGGTTAATCTAGTGTTAGTAATGGAGTTATCTGTTTAACACAGTGGCTTTCAATGAACTCTGGAAACTAGAAAGTTATGATGGCATCATCAGTTTCATCTTTGGTCCTGATGAGCTTGAGATAAACTATCCGGAATGCATCCTTGCATGCGTTTCATAGACCAGTGCAGCATGTTGCATTGCCTCCTGTGTTGAAAAACTTCTTTTACATTTACAACCTTTATTTAGACGACTCTGCAGCTTTTGTTATACACATGCGCTCTTGTAAAATGCCCATTAGAAATGGAGTATATGGAGTACACATAGAGTAATCTGAGTTCTCTGGGAGAAATCTACGTCAGGAAATTAGGTTTCTCTAATCCTAGATCCCCATATTTCTGCAATGCCAAGAGGGAATTTCATTACATCTGGCATAAATATCCACTTGGACATATAGATGAACTGATAAAAAATGTGTGAGATGCAGGTAAACTGCAACTTAACTGGTTGGTGGACATATGCAACTGCACAGTGTTAATTCTAGTTTTATTGCTGTTTTTAGCATACAAATGACACTTGTGTGTCTTTTATAATAAGCTGCTAAACATACTGTTCATTGTCTGCACTTGGCGCCACACAGAAAAAATATAGTCAAATCACTCTCATGTGAAAGTGGGATATCTGATAGCTGCACGTGCAAATGGAAGTCATTTTATAGCCTTGTTCAGTTACAATTATCTGCCCGTACGATAATACCACCATAAAATTAACATTATGATTGAGCTATCATATAATGACTGAACATCCAAGTGACTGGATATCCTAGCTTCCCCGGAATGAACGTCCATTTGATTAGATGAGGAATGTGGACTGATCAGGGGATAACAGCTCAGCCAGAGGAATCAGTGCAAAAAATGAAGCGTCTCATGGTTCCTGACACACAGTGGAAGCAAATGGTATAAAGCCCAGGGCATATCGATTTTCAGCTATATCATAACCTGAGGACAGTATATTTTTCTGGCTCCATAGCTGTGAAACGTTATCCACTTCCATATACGGTGGACACTGGATTCATACCAGACATTGGGAGAGAGAAGCAACACCTTGTTAAAATTCATGTAGTTCAAAGTTGCTGGGAACTTATGTCACGCTGGTCTTGTGGTTAAAGACATCATCCTGCAAATGACATGCTCCACATTCAGTGCCTGAGGTTAAGTATTTTAAGTTAAACAATTGCAGGCAGCCAATGAGCCATTGCAGGCAACTACAGTATGTTCACTATACTCACCAGAAACCACCTGCTCCCTTGACCATTCTGAAAACACCAGACTACATTAACCAGCTCCCCCTGCTCTGTCTCCACCATCTTGGTCCCTGTTTCCTGAATCACACTAACCATTCTTACTTGGTAATTCTCCCACAGGCTCACAATTGGCAATGTTCTATTTCTTCTAGTCCCTGAACCTGTCAGCCCAGAACCAGTGCTCTACACCAGTTCCCGGACCCTCAAAACAACATTCCTGCAAAGAAAAGGGACATTTTCTCATAGTTAAGATGAGAAAATGTCAGATCAGTTATTTCATCAGATTGCATAACAATGTACTGTACAAACAAACAACAGTGTGTCGGCCTAATTTCTGTAATAATTAGTAATAACTGGTAAAATGACTAAAATTAGCGCAGCATATGTAGCATGTGTTTTTGTTTTTTTATAAATTACCACCACCTTCTACTTTTCACAATTGGAGAGCCAGTAGGATTTGTGCATTTGACGACTCCCCCACAGCCATCATTAGACTCACACACACATACACGTAGACACGCACGGTCTCTCACACAGTCCCACACTTCTATGTCCATACTATTATCCATTTTTCACGTCCAATTGCTCTGTTATGGTAATCGTCGAAAGGCTCGCCATGGGATGATTACTCACAGCTGACTTCAGAAGCTTCTCCCTCCTCTCTCCCGCCGTTCTCCTGCTGGCTCTTAATGCACTATTAACCCATTCCTACTTATTAATTCCTTCCCAGTCATTGCAAGGCGTCCATTCTGTGATATGTGTCATCATTCCATGCCTATTAGCTCCTCGGCCAACAGTTATTCCTAGCTTGCTGCCACACTTCTTCTCCCCCTCCCCAACAGTCTGTTTAAGGAGGTGTAATTGCTGAGGGGGTGGGGGCCTAAGTAAGAAGGAATTTCAGACAATGTTGCTGTGAGGCCACTCTCCAATTGTATTCCTGTGGCTCTTGTGTGATCACGGTGTCCATGATCCTACGTAGTACTTGCACTCTCTGTATTGTGGTTGGCTACAGTAGTGGTTGTTATGATTAGATCACAGCTGAGATGATTTCTGCAAGGTTGATGTTGTCATTCAGTCATTTCTTGGACAGTGCTACTGAAAATGGATAGATTATATCAAGGACTGCATGGCAAAGCAGTCTGCACAGCTTGATCCACTGACTGACTTCTAAATTGTTAGTGAGTTTTAAAAAGTAAGGTTTTGCATTTAAGTGTTTTGATAAACATAATGTCAGTAACCAATATTTCTAAAAGTTTTAGCCAGGCCATTGCTTTCCTTGATGGACTACAGCTGTCAAGTGTGTCAGTTTGGGCCTTTTTCTGGACATTTTCTCTGAGTACTTTATGTTCCCCTGCTATAAATCCTAATGGAGCACACTTGGATAAAGAACAGGAATATTCCTCACAGTGGATTTTGGCAACTGTCTCTGGAACCACCGCTTGTGTCAGGGCCTGTGGTTTTGGACCGTCCCGAGACATATGGAGGAATGCTGGAATCACAAAAAGCCCTTTAGCTCGCTGGGCTCAACCACACACCATCTCGGGTTTCCTTAAGGCCACATTAAAGTGGAGCGGTAGCGCCAAGTGTGGTCTTTTTGATGGAACTTTTACTGATTTTTATACAGGCTGGTCACACATGACTTCGCAGACGTCAATCAATCAAAAAGCACTGTTTGTTCTACACTTTTTCACACAAACGTGGGTCCCAAAACAAACTTGACCACGAGCGGCCCAAAAGTGCTAAGGCATTGAGAAGCTAAATTATAAGGACAGCTGTTACTGCAAATGATCTAGGACAAGAGTAGATGATCTACAGCCAGGGTAGCAACCACGACCTAATGGTTGTGTTGATATTAAAGGATCGTACAGTCTGGACAATCCAATTGTGGCTAAAACCAAGAAAACACTATAGTATGAAGACATACATATCTCACAAAAGTCTAATATAGCTTTCTTGGGAAAATGCTTATGACTTGGTAAGGCATATAAGCTATGCTGAAAAATGTGAACTCTTCTAACGAAAACCTTTCTGAAGGGCTGCTGCAGCAGTGAACTGTGGCAAAGGCTTTTGGGAGCAAAGCTGACAAGGCTACAGCATAAGGATCAAGGGTCACATAAAGTACAGTCCAAAGTTTTACATATATATGTATGTGTGTGTGTGTGTGTGTATGTGTGTGTGTGTGTTTGTTTATTTATTTATTTTTCTCTTTATTACATAACAAACTGTTACGGAACATGGAGAGGTCAAGCATAACCTGACTCAGCATCTGGCAGCTTCATCTAGATGCCATTAGATCCCTCCTTATTCTAAAGAAGCTTGGACAGGACATTTACATTTAATAATTTGGCAGACACTTTTATCCAAAGCGACTTACAAGTGAGATACAAAGAAAGCAAATATCTGTGCCAAGAACACAAACTTTAAAGTAAAGTGCTAAGTGTGCAGAGGTGGATATGTCGTTCCACCATCTGTTGAACCACAGAGCTGAAAAGTTTTGCTTGGGATCTTTTGAGGTGAGGGGACCACAAGACATTGTTCGCTAGCAGAGCACAGTGAGCGAGAGGAATTGTAGACCAGGATGAGGGAGTTCAAGTAAGTCGATGCTGTTGAGTTGACCACTTTGTCGGCAAGGGTCAGGGCTTTGAACCTGATGCAGCAGCTACAGGAAGCCAGTGCAGAGATCTGAAAAGTGGTGTAACGTGTCCTTTTTGGCTGGTCAGAAATGAGACGTGCTGCTGTATTTTGGATCATGTGGAGGGGTTTGGTGGTGCAGCTGGTAACCCCATCAGTAAGACATTGCACTAGTCAGGCTGAGATACGACCAGAGCCTGCACAATGAGTTGTGTTGGATAGTCCGAAAGGTAGAGTTTGCTTTCTCTAAAGTTGAAATTCTGCATACCATGACAAAAGATATGTGGTCGGAAAAGCTTAGTTGACCATCAATGATTTGTTGGTCAATAGTTTTTCATAGATGCAGTTTCAGTATGCATCGTTCAGTATGTAGAATGCTCTTGGCAGACATTTTACATAAAAGTATGTTAACCTTTTACATACTACAAGAGACAAATGAACAAAAAACTGTTTTTATAACTGAAATTTTTTTACCTTTACATTTTAGAGCACGTACTCTTATACTTTAACCTGAGTAAAGAATTTTGACAAATACATTCTTTTCTCAGCTAAGAAATGTAGGTTTTATTATTGGTCTTGTTGGTCTTTTCCTATACTATACTTGGTGTGGCGAAGCAACACTAAATCTTGTTGAAATAAAAGCTGATCAGCTGCTATCATAACCCAGTACTTTGCTACTGACTGTAGTTTTCTGAGGAGATTAAAGTAGATCTGTACTATAATTGCTGACAGTATTTAAACCCTATTACAATGAGACCCTGCCTGTTCTGACATGGTTGAACACCATCCATTGTCTCATTTCTCCCTTTCTCCCAGTTTCCTTTTTAACTTTCTATCTTATTCAATACTAACCCTGACGATTTGGCATTCACACCAATTTGCCATTCACAACTCCACTAATAACTGCTGCCTTTTATTGCATTAGCGATTCACCACCCCGCTAGGGAAGTCATAGCCTAACTGTTCTCTCTCTAACGCGCTAGCCCCCTTTGATTTCCAGTTGCATATATCAACCTGCAATTACTGGACCAGGTCTGGGAACTGTCAAGCATGACTGCAGAGGTATTGGAGTTATTGCAATTACACTCAGGTAATTGAACTGCCACGGGTGAAGATGTTAAACACTGTGTCTATAGTGGAAGTCCATGTCGCCACTGTCTCATTCTATTTCACTCCTTTTCTCAGCGTAACACACTGTGTGAATTGCTACTTTTTATCCCCCCCGCAAAAAAAATGTCTGACTGTGAAACAATGTGTGATCTAATATTTCTTTTTCCAGTGATTGGCTGTTATGAACATTTCAACAAAGTAATGCATTATAAAGCCCTGCTTTCCCCTAATTACAATAATAAACACAACAGAAAGGTTCTCTTTAAAATGAACAAAACTGGACGACATTTTGGGGGCTATGTATCAGTCGGTCCCGTCCAAAAAAACAGTCCTCACCTGGATTTAACTAAGCTAATAGGTAAGAGCCTCCCATTGCATAATTACTGCATGGATGATTATGTTTCACCTGGCAACAAGTTATTTAACCCTAACTGATGCAGTGAGTAGCTTCTCATAAAAAGGACACATCCTGTGCCATCATCAATATAAGATCTTTGAAAAATTAATGCAAATCTTATTTACAGTTAAAAGTGGTCCAACAAAACTTTACAGTAGAGTGTGACTTTTTTTTGAATGGGCAGTGTATGTGCAGCTGTCCAACAACAATGTCCCCATTGGAATCAATAGGTATATCAAAGTTATCTATCCATCCTTTCATGATTTGAACAGTTTTTCATGTTAAGAGTTGCAGTGTGCTGGAACCAATCTCGGCTGTCATTGAGCAAAAGGGAACACCTGGACAGGGCAGCAGTATATCACATGGCTGACATACTGTATAAATTTTAATTTTTCATTTTTATTATTATTATTATTAGACCTATATCATTCATATTTTAGTTTTTCTCAATACGAAGGGTTACTTAAATGGTTGATGTTGTTAGCTACGTGTAGTGAATATTCATAGTCAGTCATAAAACTGTCATAACGGGCAAACACAACATGGGAATCAGTATCCTTCTGGAAACACTGGCTTTAAAACTGACTAAAAATAATCACTGCTTTGCCTCTATATCAGTTGTAAATAAATGATTGTAGATTTGCGGTGACATTGCAAACTGGAAATACAGTACTAGCAGTTAATGCAGCAGCATGAACTCTGTCTCTTGTAATAACCGACTGAAGACATGTACAGTAGCACTCAAATTTTAAATGCTGCCAGCTCTGTATAGCCTAATTTATTCTGAAAAGAACATTATGTACATGTAATGACTATACCATGAGTGCTACAATGGGTTGAACAGCTTGTACAGTGGGTGGATAGAGTTAATATGTCCAAATTTTGCACAAATCCAAAAACATTATGTCTTGGGTGTCCTCACATGAACCTTCAACTTGTACTATTCCACATCCTCTCACTTGAGCCACACCGTGAGAGAAAAAGTTGCTTACCTTAGTTCTTTCCTAGTGATGCTATCACTGTTGTGAGTCCTCCTATCAGCTGGCTTCTGTCGACTCTGCCTTTCTCACACTCATGCTTTTTTTCCCTCTCCCTTTATGAACTCGGCTTTACCTCATGTACGCATCTTTATGGTTACCTCTCTCTCTCTCTCTCTCTTTCTTCCTCCCCGTCTCTGTCCTCTTGTGTGCTTCTGTCGTTCAGTCTGTCTATTTACACTGACCCTGTCCTCATTACTGTCACAACACTGCAGCAGCTGGCTGCCTGAGTCACAGCCGCCATTGTCGATTCCTCACTCGTTCCCACTCTCACCCACTTAACGTAGTGAGGTGGAGAAAGAGAGAGAGAGAGAGAGAGAGAGAAAGACACTGTGGAGAGGAAAACAGGTGGAAAGAGGAGGGAAGGTAAGAGCTTAAAGCAGCTAAAAGAAGACGGTGAAATGAAAAACTAGAAGGTTCTTTGAAGATTTACTTAAGGTGATGGTTTAATATTGAAACAATATTCCCTCAGACATATTTATATAAATGGGCATACCCAGGATGGTCAAATCATCTAGATTTCCAAAAGACATTCAGGACTTGGGTGCAGTCCATCCAGACACTGGAGTGACAGTCATGCTCTTTGTATGCCCATCATCCACTCCAGCCACCTTCTGGTGACCCTGCTGCCATTAATAAATGTAGAGCTTCAACAATAATTTCCTCAGACATAATCCAGAAGGCCTTTAGGATGTCAGAACAGTTCTAGGTTTCCAGGGTTGGACGATTGATCGGCTGACTTGTGGCAATTTCAACCCAACCTGTTAAAACACTTGAATTATGTCTTGTGGAGTTGGAGGAGCTTTGAATGTTAGAAAACTGCCATAACAATGTCATACTGATGTCACAGATTGGGCATGGAGACAACACATGTACAGCAGAAAGTCTGTCTTACTGTACTTCTGACATTTGCTTGTCATTGTTTTTGGAGCTTGACCAACACTAAGGAGTCGAACGTGCTTTCCTTCAGAGGACCGTGCACAAGTTTCTCTGCCTGTCTGGGCACACGGTCTGCAATGATCAGTGTTGATTAGTAAAGCATGGATCAGGCCACACATTTTTTTCCTAAAAACATTAGTTTCCCCATTATCTGTGTGTTAAAGGTGGTTGAGTTGGGGTTTCCTCTCTGCAATGAACCCAATAATCATGACCTGAAGGGTTTTGAGCCACTTTCTGTAATAAATGTGTTTTGGGCTCATCAGGATTTCATTATTTAATGCTCAGACAAAATAATTAAGGCTATGAGCAAAAAATAGTAATCCCCATATTCTTTTTTATGTAAAAATAGAATATATAATAAAATAATCTGACCTTAGTCATGAAACTTATATCACCATGGCATGACTAGGCCTTTCCAAAACCTTAATTCTTTTATTTTTTAGCCATTCTGTTAGAGATTCTGTGTAATTTGGATCATTGTACTGTTGCATGACCCTATTTTGACCAATCTTTGAAGACTTGATGGACTCTGGTACAGAGAGATGTTCATGGTGGACTCAATGACTGCGGCTGCAAAACAAGCCTGAATCATCGCCGTGCTTGACAGAGGATACACAGTGTTTTTGATATTCATCTGAGGTTGTATTTGCCTTATACTGAGATTTACTAAGATCAGATGATTTTTTAAATGTTTTTACAAACCCACACAGAAACATACAATTAAAAAACAGCCTGCTAACCTTTGGACATTTCTTTATGTATGATCATCAAACACAGGAGAGCACCATTTAGGTTTTC